>NW_025834157.1:0-1430 GCF_002878395.1 Capsicum annuum
TACATTTTGAAAATACTTTTTGTATGTATAGATACAGTTTAAAACCCACCCAATATTATGTTAGTCAGTATAGTTGTATTGGTTTATATCCAAGGTATCACTAGGTATCATACTTGTCGTATCATAGGGTACGAGTAGTATGTTACTAAGTAGTATAATGCCGTAAGTTAGCCTTGTAGATTCTGGCTAAGGTACTACTAGGGTGGGTACTAGTCATATGTTATGATACGACTTTGTACTATATGGTCGTATGTTGGTTAGTATGTAGGTCAAAGGTTTGGTCTAGGGTACGAGTTAAGGGTATCACTCTTACCCTAGGGTATGGATTGGGGGATGGGTCATGCCCTCCTTCAACCAAATTTTTAGCCTTAAAGTTTAGGGTGTTCCAAATATTTCCCACCGCAAAACCCTTAAGTCCCCACACCATAAAACATGTTGAGGCCTCTCATAACTCTCATGTGAAATACTAAACACTCCAAAACACTTTATGATACTCTGTTGAAGATTAAAATCTAGGGTTTCAAAGAGGTGCTCATCTAGAGGCTAAAAAGGTCATGTTGTTACCGTTAATCACCTTGTATAAGGTATGTGACTCTACCCTTCTTGTTAATTCATAAATGTCATGTGTTTTAAGGTATGATTATGATTCTTAAATGATTGATTTCATAACCAAAAGTTGGGAGGGTTTGTTGCATATGGTTGAGTATTGCTTACTCTTGGTTTACATGTGTTTATACATGATTTTTGTGTTTGTTTTGACATGTGGGTGCTTGTTTATTATGGTTTAACAAATTGGTCATGAGTAACCTTAATCTAGATTATTTTTACCTTAGGTTTGGTTATGGTAAAAGAATGCCCTCAAGGTGTTTGTGAAAATGTCTAACAGAAATAACTAGTAACATGTTAATGGTGTTTTGAACTAAGAAAATGGATAATGAGTATCAACATTTGATAAATAGTTTTCTAAAGGCCTTGTTTTCCATGTAATGAGTTAATTGGTAACCTTGGATGTTTTATTTGTTATAAGGATTTGAGTCCCTACACCTTAAATTCAATAGTGTTTTGAACTAAATCTTTTTATATGAATGCTAATGAAAGGTGAATGGTTTTGAAAGGGTTTTGATGACCAAATATTGATTTGAATTGTTATTTGAACTAAGGTATTGAACTATTAAAGTAAATCGTTGACAAATGGTTGTATGAAGACCTTGTAGTCATTTATGGTGTTGAAATTGTGACATTAGTGGTCTAAATCGGCTAAATGTGTTAGAATACCTAAGCATTTAATTGAATGGATGTCATTGCATAGACTAAGGGTTATACTTCCAAGGTCGATTAAGAAGGGTCAAAATGGCTCCAGGTCAAAGTCTACTTCCTTAATACAGGCGGGAGGTCTGAAGGATCAAAAAGGCTAGAGGTTAGAGTCAACT
>NW_025834158.1:0-2054 GCF_002878395.1 Capsicum annuum
AACTAACCCTTGGAACTTTTTCATAAAATATGCACAACCATATTTTATGAAAAAGTTTCTAGGGTTAAAGTTTTTGCCTAAAGAGTTTCTAGCCTACCTATATAAGCGTATGTGGCTTCATCAGTCTGGCACGATTCTTTTGATAGCTGCCTGCATAGTGAAGGACTCTCTCCGAACCTTGAGCAATTAGGGTGGAACCTTTTATAATATCAATTTGGAAAGAAAGAAATGTTACAGGTTTTGAAGGTAAACAAAATTCATCACTAAAACTCAAAATGAGTTGTATTCAATTGTTCTATCGTTGATGTAAAATAAATAAATTAGAGAAAAATTTCTTGATAGTCTATATAGGATCCTTGTAAATTTCTTTTGCACAGTCAGAATCTTTGCATATGAAATTAGCAATAAATGATAAGGATGTTGAAGTCCATATACATACACAAAGCCGTCATAATGGAATATTAAATAGGAATGTACCTTCTGCTATAGTTTTTCTTTTAGATTGGTAACATAGTATACATAATCAGTTATCAAAAGAAAAAACATACATATACATACTCAACGCTAAGTTGGCAGCACTATAAATACAAGTAAGCAAGATCCTGACTGTGCAAAAGGAATTTATAGGGATTCTATCTAAACTATCATGGAATCCGTCTCCTCTAATCTAGTTTATTTACATCAACGATGGGACAATTGCATACAATTCATCTTGAACTTTTGTGATGAATTTTGCTTACCTTCAAAACTTCTAGCATTTCTTTCTTTTAAAATTGGCATTATAAAAAGGTCCCACCGTAATTATTCAAGTGTAGGATAGAGCCTTTCACTTTGCAGGTGAGGCTTGCAGATTGATGAAGTCACATACGCTTATATAGGTAGGTTAGAGACTCTTACACAAAAACTTTAACCCTAGGGCCTTTTTCGTAAATTATACAGAAGTTTTCGTAGGGCAACCATATTTTATGAAAAAGTCCTTAGGGTTAAAGTTTTTGCCTAAGAATCTCTAGCCTACCTATATAAGCATATGTGACTTCATCAGTCTGGCACGACTCTTTTGATAGCCGCGTGCATCGTGAAGGACTTTCTTCGAACCTTGAGCAATTAGGGTGAAATCTTTTATTATGTCAATTTCGAAAGAAAGAAATGCTAGAAGTTTTGAAGGTAAGCAAAATTCATCACAAAAGCTCAAAATGAGTTGTATTCAATATTCTATCCTTGATGTAATGAAAATAAATTAGAGAAGACAGATTCCTTGATAGTCTAGATTGGATCCTTGTAAATTTCTTTTGCACAATCAGGATGTTGAAGTCCATATACATACACAAATCCGTCACAACGGAATATTAAATATGAATGTACCTCCTGCTATAGTTTTTATTTTAGATTGGTAACATACGTATACATAATCAACACTAAGTTGGCACCACCATAAATACAAGTAAGCGAAGATCCTGACTGTGCAAAAGGAATTTATAAGGATCCTATCTAGACTATCGAGGGAATCTGTCTCCTCTAATCTAGTTTAGTTACCCCAACGATAGAGCAATTCAATACAACTCATCTTGAGCTTTTGTAATGAATTTTGCTTACCTTCAAAACTTTTAGCATTTCTTTCTTTCAAAATTGACATTATAATGGTTGCCACTGTAATTATTCAAGCGTAGGATAGTCTTTTAACTTTGTAGGGGGCTATCAAAAGAGGCGTACAGACTGGTGAAGTCACATACGTTTATATAGGTAGGTTAGAGACTCTTATGTAAAAATTTTAATCCTAAGGACTTTTTCGTAAAATATACAAAAGTTTTCGTAGGGCTACCATATTTTATGAAAAAGTCTATAGGGTTAATGTTTTTGCCTAAGAGTCTCTAGCCTACGTATATAAGCGCACGTGGCTTCATCAGTCTGACACAACTTTATTGATAGCCGCCTGCATTATGAAGGACTCTCTCCGACGCTCGAGTAATTAGGGTGGAGCCTTTTATAATGTCAATTTGGAAATAAAGAAATGCTAGAAGTTTTGAAGGTAAGCAAAATTCATCACAAAAGCTCAA
>NW_025834159.1:0-2552 GCF_002878395.1 Capsicum annuum
ACATCCACCCGCAGCTAGGACAAACACACTTCACCTTGAGAAATTTGTTGCAGCTCTTCAACGTAGCATAATCAAAAGAATTTCTCGCAGCTACTATGTCCAATAATAATTTCAGCTCCTTTTTACTGCTAAATGTTTGATTTACCTGAAAATTAGTTCCGTCGGAGAAGATGTGGTTGATTTGTGCTCCCAATTCGCACTCTTCTCCTCTTTCTTCAGAGAAAATTGAATAATCTAATTCCATTGAATCATCTTTTGAATCCATTGGATGCGCATCCAAACTCTCATCTTTAAATAAATCATGTTCGTCGATTGTCGGCTGAGTTAGCGGGACTGTCGGAGACCCAGAACGATATTTATCCTCAATAATGGCCAAGAGCCATCGGCAGTGACATCCAACATGTATAATGACACATGCCGATCATTATGTGTGAAATGTATTTTACCCCATCCATTCATTAAATAGCTAATCACAATGTTCTTTGGCTTGCATTCTAATTCTCCGCTCTCAATTACACTTCAAACCATGTCATTATACGATCCATTGTGATGCAGTGGGATGGGCGTTGTCTCCTTTGTAGATGATTTCCACCTCCAACAGTTGGGACCCTTCTCCTACGCACCCATATAATTACCATCCACGATAACTACCTCAGCTACTGCCATAATAGACCACACAAGTCGATAATAGAGCAAAGTTTAGGTCTATAGATGATTGATGACTGGTCAATCCCTGGTATCAATACGTCCGTACTAAGACGCAAATCGACTGATTTTTGATATAATCATTGCCCTCCAAGCTCTGGTATGGAAAAATGTACGTGTAGGACTTCTAAACAACTATAATATATCCAATGATGAGGTATTGAGCATATTTGGAAAGCTTTTTGAGCTAGTAGAAATGGTGAAAAAAAAAATTGCATTTCTTTTTCAAAAAGGATGGAACAACAACGGAGGCAATGATGAAAAATGTAGATTTTCAGTTGTGATGAACAATTTTTCGTCGGAAAAGTTGCCAGAATCGAAAATTATTGGTGAAAAGGGGAGCTCCTATTGGTGGCTTCTTGGACAATTTTCTAAATTAAAATAGGAAATATGAAAAAATTGTGGGAATATAAAAAAAGGTGAAAAATATTATTTATTAAATGAATGAGGTGGGGGACTAAAGTGTAAAGTTTAAAACTTGTGTGGTTGGTTTGGATGAAAGAATAGATGATGTAATAAATGTGTCTAAACACCTAATTTTCCAAAACTTGTGTCTAAATGTTAAAATAAGTTTTGAAAGTGTCAACTCCCCCTGGATGGATGGATGGATGGATGGATGGATGGATGGATGGATGGATGGACGGACGGAGGGATGGACGGACGGACGGAGGGATGGAGGGATGGACGAACGGACGGACGGACAGACAGACAGATGGATGGACGGATGGACGAATGGATGGACGGATGGACGGACAGACAGACAGACAGATAGACAGACAGACAGACAGACAGTCTGAAAATATAATGAAGAACTTTATTATATCAATAAAAATAATTGATACTAAAACAAATACTACTGAAAAGAACTTCAAGAAATTTAATTTAACGGCGTATATGAAATTTTAGTGGTTGATTATAGATTAAATGTATAATCTTTTTTTAATTAGGTGATTTAGTTCAATTGAACTCGAACACTATTAATAGTAGTAATTTTGTATCAAATCGCTAATTGAGATTCTAATAATGATATATCTTAAGATAGACAACACACATAAAAGATAGTTCCATATATAAAATAATTCGTATATTCACGCAAGATTTGAAAAAGAAGCCACGCACATTTTCACTAAGGGGACTGATTTGGACAATCAATTATTATAATACAAATATTAACGACTATTTTTATGGCTCAAATATATAACCTATAAATCATACGCAAATAATTTTATCTTTGCTCCAAGGCTTTGATACACTAATGTTAGCGAGTAATCATGGGCGGAGTTACGTTGTAGCAAGCGTGGTTAGATGAACAACCTTCGTTGATTTTTTTTAAATATATGGATTAAATATAATATTTTTTAAATATAGGTAACATCTAAACAATCTTGCCACAGAAGGCAATAGCAGCCCAACGGTCTAGGGTGTGCAGACTCACCCCAGCCATGTGGGTTTGATCCCTAAGTCTAGCAATTTTTTTCCCACCTCTTAGTTCTAAAAGTATGAACACCCTTGATAAAAAATCTAGCTCCGCCACTGGGAGTAATGCTTCAGAAAGACAACAAAAATTGTGTTATATCCCCAAATTAGTTGCACTCTAAAAAAAAAAAAAGTTAAATTCTTCACAATTTCACCAAAAATATAACTTTAACTTCATAACTAAATCAAATTATAACTATATAACTTTAAAGTAGAAGGCTCTAATCTAGATAGGACACTTGGCAATCTAGGAGATTTTAAGGTGTCCCTACATTATAAAATAAAAAGGTATGTTTATGTGCAATAATGTGGGAGACAAATAGTTTCAACCTTTAACAATTTTGTCCCACAATTTCTACAAAGGTGTGGAA
>NW_025834160.1:0-3442 GCF_002878395.1 Capsicum annuum
TAACCTAAAGGATTATTACACCACACATATACAATAATAGCAAAAAAGATTCATAACAAAGATGCCATAAATCTCTCAAAATATAGTGTCACAGTGTTAAAAGCAACTAAGTATATCTCAAAGTCAAATTATACAATTGATAGTCCAAAAGGAACATAATCTATCTCTGAATATGAAAAAAAGACATAAACTAAACAAGAGGAGGTACTAGATCAACTTTGGAATCATAGACTGACTGCTACCTCAAAATGCTTTAAACACTGCCTGAATTAGCTACTGTGCGGTGCACTCGTACCTAGATCTGCACCAAAAAGGTACAGTAGGGGTGAGTACGGTCCACTTGTACTCAATAGGTATCTAACTGAGCAGAGTAGAAAATAAAGTATAAAAAAATATACACTACGAGTACGACACCTGCAATAAGAAAATATCCCAAATGATAGACCACACCGTCTCCACTAACAGTTCTAAAATATATACATATACCAAAAACAAGTATCAAAAATTGGCACAAATAGATAGATCTCAAATCAAGAATGAAAATACAATACAAAATATACACAGTATATGAACTGCAATGAAGATAATGATGTGATGTATGAGGTTGTCGCACAACCTCCGTATACACCTACCAAGTGATGCTCCTGAGGTAGGACCATGGGATTTTGGTCAAACAATATACAATTCTATATCCATTACCAATCCAATAGCCATAACTCCTCTTTGGTACATACATCGGCAGAAGGCTTTTAAAGATATCACATTTTCATTCAGAAAAAGCCAGTATTTCCACAGTGGTACCAATATTTCATGAATGTATATGATATGAGGATGTAATTCTCACAACCATCCAAAATGAGAATTTCCAAATCCAACTAACATACTAACCACATGAACCAAAAATTCACTCAATAAGCTAACTAATCATCAACCAATATAATCCATATACTAATAGAGTAAGATACACAATAATATGCCATTTGATACCATATAAATACCAACTTATATATTTTACATCAAGAATAATATAACTAATTACATAAATACTAGGCCAATACCTTCATATAAGACCTCACACGGTCACACATAACAAATAATATCTCAAAACCACCAAATAATAACATAGACCCCCACATGGTCAAAAATAATAATAAATTCATTTACAAGATTATTTCCCACACTCATTACATACTTTTGTATCAGTTAGCTACCTGTCCTAGTTTGAAGAAGCTTAAGCCATAATCTACCTCGAATGAAGAAAACCAAGTCCAAAACCTTCAAAATAAAGTCTTTCCCTCACGAACAGACTCCAAATAAACTAAAACATACAAATATAGAATCTAGACATAAAAAGGAAGCCAATGATACCCATATTGCCTACTTTTGGATCGAGGTCAAAATGAACCCACAAAATGGGTTTTCATAAAGAAGGGTAAAACCAGAATTTTAGTTAAAAATATATTACCAGCGATTAAAGATAGCCATGTAACAAAACCCAAGTGAAAATGGGTTGAAAATGGGTTTTGAATAGAAGAATTATTAATTTAGGCCTTCTGGGCCAAAATTCCTAAATTTCACTTTTGAAATCAGGTTTTAACAAGCTTTAAATGACAAAAATTGAAGAAGAATAATTGAAATGGATATTTAGAGCTTACCCAAGCTTGAAAATGGAAGAAATCACCCAAAATCTCTAAATTGTGAAGCTCTAAGTTTCAAAAGTGGTGATAAATCAAGGAAAGGGGGTATATATATTACCCAGGTATCGTTTAAGCGGCCAAGTATCGCTTAAGCGACACTCTCCAAGGCTGCGCATGCCACTTAAGTGTGCCAAGTGTCGCTTAAGAGAACCCAAGGCCACTTAAGCAACGCTCACTGGTGATGCCAAGTCGCTTAAGCGGATGCACCAGTTGAGTGGTGCATCAGCTTGAGACTTAGAGAATTTAAAGTCTCTACGGACCCCTCAGGATTCATCCAGAATCTTGAAAATACAAATGAACTATGCTACCCTATCAAATTTGATGCTCCGAACTCAATGACGATATCAAAATTTTAAAAAAACATCATTTTCACAAAATTGACCCCAGAAACCCAATTTCACAACTTTCTAATCTGAGGGTTGAAATGAGATACAATGGTCGTAAAACCACACCAACTATGTTACCAACCTAAAATTGATGTTCTAGATCTGCTAGCATAGTTTGTTTTCCATCTAGTACACTGAGTAATAAATATTGATTGAAGTCAACTATAAAGTCTTTTTAGCCATCAAAAACCACAAACTCACACAAATTACATCAAAATATATTAGGAATCATGCTAATCATCCCCACTCCCCATAAATACCACAAAGCAACCATAGAGAGAGATAAAATAGTTAGCTCATACAAAAATAAATAATTCATAAAATCACCAAAAATTAAGTCATTATATGCCAAATATCCCTAACACTAAATTTTAGGAGAGGCTCACGGATATGGATTTGAGGTGTCTGAGAGACACTCTAAGAGTAAAAACAGACTATGTAAAGGTCTATGTGAACAGCACTGAGGGGATCAAGAGTATGCACTTTTGTGCGGAGGCTCGAAGATGGCTTAATTTGGTGCTGGAGGGATTCGTCCCTCCAGCAACACTGGGGACTTAACTTATCCCCGAGATATAGTGATGACTTATGCAATTCAGGGATTTTTATCAATGTGGAGGTATAAATTATGGTGGAGTGAAAGGATTTCCAGAGTGGTAAAAAAGGCCCTCTTCCTTCTCGACTAGATTTTAGAGCAATGTGCCCGTGCGGGTGTGTGAGGGGAGGCTGAATATTGGGAATTAGAGTGTGACTTACCTTTTAACCCTTCCAAGGTAAAGGTGCATATGGAAAGAGTAAGAATAAGAGAAAAGTGGGGATGGAGTAAGATAAATAAGGTTGCTGAGGGTAGGGTGACTGGCACCAACATCACACAGACCCCGGTGTTTCTTGAGAATTTAAAGGTAGATATGACTATCGTGAGTGATTACTTGATGTAGTCCCACTTCTCTTCCCCCCATTGTTCAGCTCTTTCTAGTTCCATAGCCCTGCCGGACCCGACTCAAGCCTATGTAGAGCTCCAAAGGGAGTTGGACGAGGAGAAGAAGAAGAGGCTCTCCTAAGATGCATTCTTTCCTGGATGTGGGAAACAATAATGTCATGTTTGGGTGTGCATTCCTATATGAGAAACTCCCATAGATAAAATATGAAGATGTGCAAGAGTTTACATTATGAGCGGGATCGATTACGAGGAGGGCTTTAATGCTTCGAGCGTTAATGATGATAGAGTCACCAACTAGATCCCCATGCATGCACATTTCCTTACCTTTCCTTTCCCTCTTTTTATTTGTTATTGATTTTGCCTGGCCTCATATTGGGTATGTAACAAAAAAATATTTAACTTTCTCTCACATTTGAATACAT
>NW_025834161.1:0-4159 GCF_002878395.1 Capsicum annuum
AAAGGGTTCTTGAGCCTCTTTGATGAAAGGGACCCAAGAATCAACATTTGCATACCTTAGTTTCTTGATTCTTGAAAAGTTAATGGAGGAATCTTGATGATTGGGGTTTTAATTTAGGAACCCTAGCTCTTGTTTTTGAACAACTTTGAGAAAAAACTAGTATTTTTAGGCTAAATAAGGCCAAATCCCATGTTAAGGAGTATATATTGGGGTTAGGAAAAGACCCTTTTTTCCCTTGGAATTAAATTGAAAAATCTTAATTTTACATGATAATACAATGCGCCATAATTACACTAGCTTACTGGAAATTGGACAATTGGGAAACTGTTTGATGGTTCAACGCAGTAAAAATCGCGTTGCCACCTTGGTTACGAACTGGAAAGGAACTGCGATACAGTAGAATCACATTGGTGCACTAGAAATTGATAACTCTAATATTAAGCCTTGGTGTGATACACCATAATCATGGAGGATTGCTCAAATTTGGGAGAATTTGGTATTGACAGAATGTTTATTCAATGATATACATAAAAAGAAGTCGATATTAGGTCAATTCTACATGGTTCAAAATACTTCTCACTTGGAAAGACACTTCTCAACCTTTTAGGGCTATATTAACACTTTACTAAACACTCTCTAAGGCTCAAACTATGAGAGAATTTTTTGGGGTCTTACATGTACTAGTCATCTCATGTTCTTTTATTCGATCGTGTGGCTAACACGCACTAGGGCACTTTTAGCAGGGAGAGCTGAACCCATATATCCCATGGATAGTTTTAGGATGGCAAAGCTACATAGTCAAGGTTAAGGTTTTAAATGCATGTTAAACCTTATTCCCTATCCATGTATGTTATATATATATGTGTGTGTATATATGTGATTTCATATGGTTAATTGATTTGTTTTTGCATTTATGCATTATTTTATCTTATCCCTGAGTACATACTAGTGTTCACTTTACAAATTGTCTTTGGTCACTGTATCCCCATGCGATGCAAGCTTGTCCATACTACCATTCCTCCTTCTTAGTGACTTGGATTTCAGGGATAATTTTGAGTTAGATTGAAGTGGTGTGTTTCCATACTCTAAAAGGCTTCATTTCACGCTCTGTACTTCTTTTATTTATGTTATTTTTTTGCTTTATTTTTTTCTATTATCATTGGGATGTGCCAACCGGATGTTATCTTACTAGGGCATGAGCGATGTCGGTATTAGTGTCAGCCTTGGTATTGGTATTGGGATTAGGGTTGGCACCAGTTGGATAATTGGTTGAGGTTGTTGGATTATGATTATAGACTTTTTTAATATCTTTAAACTATTATTATTTTATCTTATTATATGCTCAAAATTCATACAACATAGGGTGCAGGGCAACTATGGTTTGGTATTAAGGGTGGTCTTTGATCCTTATTAGACTTGAGATTCTCGACATGACTAAGACCTAGTTTGGGTCTTATCGAAGTGGTCTCAGAGCTCTAGGTTCATGGTCAATTGGGTATTCGACAAAGTCGTGTTAATTAGAGTATCTTTTAATGGTGTGTAGTGTACCACACTCATAAGGGAGAGGCTACAAGACATTTAGGAATATTTTTTTTTCTTGTGTTTTATTTTTGATTTGTAGAGTCTAAGTTCCTAAATCCTTCTCTAATTATCATTTGTTCACTTTTAAGATCATGCCTTCTCAAAGATCTTAAGCTCACAAAAACTCCTCTATCTTACCCAAGGACAATGTTGATGGGACCTATTCTACTTATGGGTCCATTCTAGGTCTAGGGGTTTAGTTACTAATTTTCCTTCTAGAGTTCCACCAGTTCCCTCCTGTCCTCTTAGAGCCTCTCAAGATGATGCGACGATCGTTGAGTTTTCCCAGTCTATCCATATGTTGGCGCACTAGGTAGCTTCTCAGGCTGAGAATGGTACTTCTGTTACTCAGTCTTTTGAGGCCACATGGGTTGGCCAGTTCATGAGGTTAAATCCTCCAACCTTTATCGATGCTATGGTAGAGGAGGTTTGTTAATATTTTCTTGATGAGATGGAAAAGATCTTTCATGTTATGTATACAGCTAAAGTGGAGGGCGTAGAGTTTGCCACCTACCAACTGAATGATATGGCATACTAATGGTATGAGGAATGGGACTAGTCAAGGGATGACGATTTTGAGTTATCTCTATGGGAGAATTTTTCTAATGCTTTCCTATACCTTTTATTTCCTCATAAGTTAAGGGAAGCAAAGGTGGAAGAGTTTTTTAATCTAAAGCAAGGTAATATGTCAGTCAAAGAGTATGCCTTGATGTTTCATAAGTTATCTCAGTATGCTCTAGAATTAGTTTCTAACATGAGGGATAGAATGAGAAAGTTTGCTTTTAGGATGTCTCAAGATTTGATTTATGAGAGTTAGGCTATTTATTGAATAAGAAATAGATTGAGATAGTAGAAAGGTAGAATAAGATGTTTAGATTTTCTTAGCAAGATGGTGGCCAACACTAGAGTGGTAGGGATGGTGGAAAGTGGCCTAAGAAAAAGTAGGGCAGTTTTGGGTCTTACTCGACGGCTATGCTCACTACCCAAATCCATCGAGAGATAGGCATTTCTATGATGGTGACAATTGTATGGAATAGGGTGCCTAATATCAGGCTAGTGTTGCCCAATCATCTTCATCATATCCTCTCTGCAAATATTATGGTAAATTGATTGGGGTTACTGTAATGAAAGAAAGGATAAGTGCTTCAATTGTGGTCAGCCAGGGTACGTGGTTAGAATTTGCCTAGTGACCAAAGTTGATTTAGGGGAAAATAATGTTCCTATTGCCTCCACTTTGGCTCCAACACCAAAGGGTGCATATCTAGTCCCAACACTGGTCAAAACTGTCTTTACGCTCTCACTACTCCCCAAGAGTCCAAGGTATCACTTGATGTTGTGACTGGTATGTTGAAACTCTTTTTTTGTGATGTGTAATGTTTACTTAATTCATGGTCCACTATCTCTTATGTAACCCCATTTGTAGCTGTGCATTTTTGTTTTGGTCTCGAGTGTGTTTCAGACCCTTTTTCTATTTCTACTCCAGTGGGTGACTATTGTGTCTAGAAGAGTCTATAAAGGTTGTGTGGTATTTATGGGTTGTTGGGAGACTATGGTGGATCAATTTGAATTAGATATGGTTGATTTTGATGTCATATTGGGGATGTATTGGTTGCACTCATGCTATGCTGCTCTAGACTATTGGACCCATAAGGTTGTTTTTAAATTCCCTAATGAACCAGTTATTGAGTGGGAGGGTGGTTCCTTATCTCCTAAGGGGAAGTTCATATCATAACATAGAGCTCGTAAATTAATCTTCCAGGGGTGTCTTTGTCATTTCGTCCGAGTTAAAGATTCTTACTCGGGGGGTCCTTCTTTGAATTTCATACCACTGGTGAATGAATTTCCTGAGGTCCTCCCTGATGACCTCTCTGGTGTTCCTCCTGATAGGGAGATTGAGTTTGAGATTAATCTTGTTCTAGAAACTTGTCTGATTTTTTTCCTTTATATAGAATTGCTCTAGCTGAGTAGAAGGAGCTTAAGGATCAACTAAAGGATCTTTTGATATCACATCTAATAAAAGAAGCTAAGTACTTGCATAATTTCTGATTTAAGCAACAAAAGTATCATAAAACCATGGCACATCAGAGGGTGGGTTCCCATTCTTGAGGAATATGATTAAGGAAAAAGTCCCTTGTAGTAAACCCATATGAAATAACAAAATTACTATATTCTTCACTTTTCTCCTCTTCATCAATATCTACTTTATTATGGGCACCCTTACTATAATTCACCACAAGAATAGGTACATCATAAACATTATAAGAATTATCAATCATAGTAATAGATATCCTCTGATTAGGGAACACACTCATTTTACGACAAAATCCTTGATATTTAAAACATCAAAGAGGTTTAGAAGAAGTACCTCCTTCAGGTATAACGGATTTGGTAGTAGTCTTTTCCAACTTGAGAGTCATGGACCAATAGTTTAATGATCTTTTTTATGGTGCCATTGTTTTTGGACCAAGTTAAAGAGAAAGATCCCCTTTCTTTGTGGTAGTTCCAAAACCCTTTGTAGCATTTTGACCTCTATTTCAAGAGTTTTATCAATAACATGATAGGTATGGAGTCTTATTTT
>NW_025834162.1:0-6587 GCF_002878395.1 Capsicum annuum
CCTCATTCAACTAAAACCCTAATCAAAGTTCATAAGTGTGAAATCAACGTGTTCACAGTGCTACACGCGTAAAAGGGCCCTAAACTTGCAAAATTCACTTGCTCTTTGTTTCATATTCCACCAGTGCTAAGGTATGGTTTCTTAAGTTATGATTAAGGAATTGTACATGAATACTTGTTTCCTCACCCAAATTAAGGCTAAAATTCAATTGGTAGGATGGTGATGCTTGACCTGTTTTGAACTAAATCGAATTTGGAATTGAAAATTTGAGGATTCAGTGTTTCATCTCAGTTTTGAACTCACAAGTCCAACCCACGACACGTGAATTGAAATCACGAGTCGTGGATTGGAATTGTGGGAATTAGACCTGAGATTTTGAAACTCAAAAACCAGTCTAACTTTCACGGGTCAAGTCACGACTCGTGAACCAACCTATCAGTTCACGATTCGTGGACTGGACCTTGGATGGGACCTGACATTTCACTTATTTTTCAACAGATATGGTTTGAGTAATAACAAAACAGGTACTATGGCACCAAATAGAACACAGAAGAAGTGCCCACAATCCAGACTGCGAGATAAGTCTTCCTAGCGGACTAGATCCGTGGAGTACTCAGTTGATAGTGCACACAGCGCCAGACTCAGAGATGTCGCAGCCAAGGCTGCCATACAGCCGGCATCTCATCCAGCTCCACCGCGTAGGCCCCACCAGCTCCTGTTGCCCGGGCCAAGCCCCAGATGAAGAATGCACGGAGATCATCACCGCACTTCCCTGCCCCGCCCCAGTCTAATGAGGGATCTAGTTCCGGTGCTAGTGAGGAGAAGCCAGTCGTTCCCTAGTATGCGAAGGGGTAGAGTCTGAGTCAGGTAGCAGTGATAGAACAACAGATGCTCCGCAGTCCAAGGAGGAAGCAGGTCTTCAGAAAGTGATGAGGATGCCACTGCATCAGCCCCAGCCGCAACAGTACAACAATCCACACACACCTCCGTTATGCTAGCGACTCTTGAGATTCAGAGGTGGTGTATGGAGGACATGCAAGGCATTTATGATCGAGACATTGAGTTGACAGGTCAGGGCAAGCCTAGATGGAGCATAGCTGAGAAGCCCCGCATCAAGACAACAGATTTGGCAGGAATCCCAGACATTAAGGCCACCTTTGATAGATACAAACTCGAATGATGGGTGAGCCTTCATTGCTTCCTATGCTGCCTTCATAGATTTGATTACACCATAAGGGTAGAGAACTCGGGACCAGCCTCCACTGGCCCATACATTAGTGAGAGGTACTCGAGTTGACTTATCCGAGCAGATGATCCAGAGATTCTTATTTGGGACAAGTTATGCGATATCGACATCTACTATAAGTTTGACTATAGGATGGCGACAGGGTGGAGCCAAATCAAGATGAAGGATCTAGAGCAGGGGAGAGAGTTGATGAGTTGGGTAGCTCGGCAATCTGCCGAGCACGGTGTTGATGCCCTTTGGTAGAAGGGAAGGCAGGAATCAAGAAGTTTACCTGCACTTTGCAGGGAAGTTTTGATGGACCATAGTTCGATACAGATTGTGCCCCACATGAGCAGATAAAACACTTACGTTGGCTAGCATCATAGTTGGGTATGATATAGACTTTGTCTGGTATATCCGAGATGAGATCCACGAGAAAGCTTTCAAGGAGATCACCAATATACCATTCCCCTATTTTATTCAGCGGCTATGTGATGCAGCAGGAGTACCAGCATTATCGAGTATTGATCATCATATTGAGGTGACCCAAGTGACTGACGTGGGTTTGATTCGAGATGACACCAACCCGGTTGCACAGAAAAAGGCACAACCGTATACCTCTTTTGGAGCGGCCCTTTTTGAGGGGTCTTTGGAGTCGGGCAAGAAATTAGATAGGCCGGCATTGGACAAGTGGTCAGCTGCTGCAGGCAGTGAGGGGCCACAAGCACTTCAGCTCCAGCTCCTACATCTGCAGTGCCTCCTCACCCGCCTACTTCGGGTATGGTGACGGTGATAGTTTCTACAGTAGTTGTTGGATAGGCAGACGGAGTTAGCAGAACGCCAGATGCGCACTGAAACCCAGTTGGCCAAGTTGCTAGGTCAGATTCCGCCATGGGTACGTACTACTTTAGAGACATCGAAGGCGCGGGTTGAGTTCCGAATGATGGATTCTACGGAGCGATTTACTAAAAAGCTGCATAGGAAGATCGATAGTTTTGTGATCTCGATAGGGGAAAGACTCTGCGACGCTTGGGTTCCTGATTTATCGAGTCTGGAGGGGGAGGTGGCCACACTAAGGTCAGAGGTCCGTAAATTAGCCGAAAGCCACGGTCCTATCACCCCCAGTCATACCTCTCATTCCGCAGCCATTGCCTACACCACCGCATTTGTTCTTTGACTTGTTCGTTGATGAGGATGAGCCCCCCACTACTAGGGGCAAGATAGGACGAGAGCCCGTCGAGCAGAGTGGTAGTTCGGATGATGTTGAGCGGGACATGAAGAAGGCATCCATAGAGTCTGTTGTTCCATTCCACATTTACCAGAGTAAGCGTGAACAACGAGAGTTGGGAGCCTCCTCTAGTCGGCCACCACCACCTCCTAGCACTCCGCCCGACGTGCCTCCTGACGCCCCAGCTGGGGACGATGCCACATCCGACGTCTAGAGTGTCTCAGGTATGTCTGCACTACCATGTTTGTACTTGTTTTCTTAGTATACACCGGGGACAGTGCATCAGCTTTTAATTGGGGTTTTTGTTGCCGTGTCTCTTTTCCCCAGAGTATGCTATCATAGTAGAGCCAACATGTTTAGGATATTGTGTTGTTTGTTCTATGTGCTATGTTTGTTTTGTTTGATTAGGAGGAAAATAAGGAACCTTGGTACAGTCAAATCTTTTTTGTGTTTTATCCCTCGTGGGTTCGACCCCAACCTAGTTGGGTTCTATATTTGATTCAGCGAATACTCTTTGAGAGGTGTAATGTGGGCGACATCACGAACCAACCGCAACCCTGAAATATTCATCTCATCATTTTACCCTAAGCTTTACAATCTCATCCTTGATCCATTGTTATCATTAGTTTGTTAATTTAACATTTTTACACTAGTTAATATACTTGATTGATTAGTTGATAGTAGTTACATCTGATAAATTATTGATCATTAGTCCGTCCCTGTGGGTATGACACTCTACTCTTAATTCACTATATTATTTGTACGACCGCGCGTACTTACATGTGCATTGGGAGCAACACATATTTCATGGTAATTCTCTATCAAGCAATAAAATAAGATATGTGTGACAATCTTTATGTTTATTTGAAGTCTGCAATCCATGCCAAAAAATCTACCGCTTGAAACCTATCTATGTCTTCCATATTGCCAAGAACATAGCACAAAAGATTTTCAGTTGATTTTCTCCCTTACAGCATTCTTCTTGCCTTTTGTTAATCCACCAATGACAAGCGTACTAAAGGGTGTGAAGTCTCTTAGTTTCACAACCTAAGAAGATCTACCTAAAATTTGAAAATACATCTACAACCGTCAGGCACATAAAATGCAGAGAAATGATTATCTGGCAACCAACCTCCTATTTCATAACTTGACTATTGAATTTGATAACAATGTTATAAGCAATTGCCAAAAGTCAAAACCATATGTTATTAAACCATATGAAGTTACCAGTTTCAAAAAAAAAAAAAAGTCAACCATATGAGTTATAAATGCAATACATATACTATGCTATGGACTAACCTTTTCTGAAGAAACCGTTGTTATGGGAGAACATTGTATGTCATGAGCAGAGTTAAACTGAGAATTCGAGCTCTGCCTACAATGAAAATGACTTTAGTCTATCTTGATACACAAAAGTCAACTCAGAGCATCTGTATTTAACTACCTTTGATTAGAACCAATTGGTTGTACGATAGAATTCAACTGGGCTTGAGAGGAAGCTATCGAGGGCTCACCAATCACATCTGCCCGATATGTAGCAGATCCTTTTGATCTTCCAGCTGAAAGGACATCAACTCTAGAATAACAAACTAGGGGTCTACAAAATAAAAGCAGAACTTTTCTCATTTGACAAGGTCATCTCTAACTTTGTGACAAGGTACTTACGGTTTAATCGCATTAAAACTTCCTTTCGCCTCACTTCTAACTTCTCCTTTGTCTCATCCAGACTCTCAAATTGAGGTGCATAAGAGATCTGTAACCTGTTCCCTAGGAAAACAGACTCATCCAGTTTCCTTTTGGCAAACCTGGAGTAGCGAATATGCAAGCATCACTAATGATGCAATATAAAAACAAATGTGAATGTATATGAAAATTGCACAGAAACCACCATAGAGAAAATAATGCTATGCTAGACCAGTTCCTTCAAAAAATTCTATTGTGTTATAAGGGTATTGGAGTAGTCTTGCAATACATATTTTTGCCCTTGCTTAAGCAATTGAATGAAATCTTTCACAATACTTAATAAAAGAAAATACCAATATCCATTAACATCTCTAGATATAATGGTAATGATCTGACAATTGTAATCACCTGGCATTGTCAACCCAGCAAAACTTGATCCAGAAGACGTCCGTAAATGGCTCGCAATCTTCAGCATCCATTGGTTTACACCTAAGAATCCAGAAACACAATAAAGATGAAGTAACATACTAGACGACATTATTGACACAACCAGATTCATTTTCAAATCTTGTATCGCTAAGTACCATCACCATTCTAAGATTATTTTTAAGGCAAAATGATAACAACTACAAGACGCAAGGAATACATAACTTCAGCAAGCAGATATACAGATATCCTCTCAGTCTTACCCTCTCCACAAAAATGAAACAACAAAATAGAGACAAACAGCAAACTGCAGTATTAGTCCTTTTATTGCCATATGTTCATCTCTTCATGTTGAAATTATTTCTCATCTTCATTCTTTGACCTTTCACTTTAATCTTCTATTCTCCAATAGCAAATTTGATCTAAATTTTAAAAGGAAGTGGCTGAGTATTATCTTTATTAACTTTCCTATGCCTTGTGCCTTGCTCCGACAGCTCAACAGACCCACCACCCAGTATAATCCCATAAAGTGGGGTTTGGGGAGGGTAGAGTGTATGCAGAAGACCTTCAGAGAGGCTATTTCTCGTAGACACTCGAATGGAGGAAAAATCATCCAAAGCAGACCAGGAAAAAAAAGTAACATAGGTACAAGAAACAGGAAATAGTGACAAAATCATCAGATAGTAAGAGGATCATATGCCATACTCCTCTGAGAACAAACTAAATAGAGTTAAAAAGTACACTATTAAGAACATTAAAGATTCAAAACAAGGTTTCTTATAGTAAAGGATCCAACAGCATACCCACAAATGGGGAGGGTAAGTGTACAAAGTCCATACAACGGCTGTTTCCGATACAGTAAAGAACCCAGAAGATAAAAATGAACCAAAAGATTTTAAATTGACGATCATGTTTGGAAGATACCCGAAATTAATTGCAAGCTTATGTTTGGAAGAAAACCCAAAGACAGGAATGGAGAGGACGTACTCTTGGATTTGACCATAAGTGGAGAATAG
The DNA here is from genome assembly GCF_002878395.1 of Capsicum annuum. Lineage (NCBI taxonomy): Eukaryota > Viridiplantae > Streptophyta > Magnoliopsida > Solanales > Solanaceae > Capsicum > Capsicum annuum. Next base: position 5,579 of record NW_025834162.1, read on the forward strand.
TTGAGAGAGCTGATCAGCACAACCCAATGCCGGAACATTCCTCACAATCAAATATCTACACAATATTCAAACCAAACATCATCACCAATTCTCAAATAAATTTTGAATTGGGATTGCTGAAATAATTTAGAAGACAGAGACGAACTTGGATTCATCACAAACTGTGTAAACGCAGACTGCAGGAGCCTCGTCTTTGTATCGAGGCATTGGCCTTCCCCTTCACAACTCACCTTCGCTTATGTGATAACTCCCATCATTGAGAGTCGACCTAATATATTTCGGAAACACGCGACAATGAATTTGGTTGAGTGGTTAGGAATAATGCAAAACATAGGCTCGTTTGGTAAAGTATATTGAAAAATATAATGTATGCATTAGTTAACGCGTATTATTAGTATCTTATTTGGTATAATTTTTTGCTTATGTATAACTAATGCAAGCACTCCATTGTGTATTAGAGTGTGTATTAATAATAGACTCTATTTTCAATGTATTAGTAATATAATATCTTTTTAATACATGCATTAACTTATTAAATGACCTTAATACCTCTTATTTTTTCTCTCAAAATTTTTCATCATTCCATTTCCCGTCATTTTAATTTGTAATAGTGGATCTTTTCAAAATATTTCATAATTTCTTTTCCCATCATTTTAATCAACAACAATGAATAGTTGATTTAAATAATTGTAACATATTTTTGTTTTGCTTTGAGGGTCTTCAAAAAGATTAAAAAAATGAGATTATTTTTTAATTTTACGTATTATATTTTATTTTTGTTTCGACTATATTAATCCATTGGCGTAATATTCCATGCGTAAAAACGAAGGTCTTGCAATTAATTCAGAACCTCTATATACTAGTTCAACAATACTAATTATGTTTGAGATGACGAAAAAAAAATGTTTAAAATCAAAAAAGGGTATTTCTATAAACAAACATTTCTTTTATAGATTTTAAGTAAGATGTATTATTTCTTATACATCAAACCAAACAATATATAAAAAAA
>NW_025834163.1:0-1335 GCF_002878395.1 Capsicum annuum
AGTGGGGAAACCTATCCAGAAAACAGTGGTAAACTCTTCTCATTCTATGAGCCCTGCATCTGCGACCCTCTCTGCCTTCCACTACTTGAACTATAAGTAAGCCACATCCTACAACTGATATGCAGCTAACTCATCACTCTTACATAAAGACACCCGCATAATATCTGTGACTTTCTGCACCTGATCAAGGAATTTCTGTGGGTCTTTCTCAGATTTAGATCCGATAAATGATAGGGGATTCATTCGGGTGAAGTCTCGAATTCTAGCTACAACAGTATTTGCCACTGGGTTGGCCTGAACAGCAACTAGACGTTTATTCTGTGCTACCACAGAATGAGATAGAGTGGTGAAAGCTGCTCTAAATTCTTTATGGAAAACATGCTCATCCAGGGGATTTGGCTGGACGGACGGGGGTGCTGACTGGTTTCCCATTCTTCTCCAGTTAGTCCTTTTTAGAGGCATATTCTATAAACGGAAGGGAAAAGAATTAGACTGAGAGTTTAACTTAAGCTAATGCTCACTCGAACGATATAAATACTGAAGAAAGGAAACTTTTCCTAAAATACCTCATAGCCTCTTGTTCATAAGTGTGGCGCAAAATACACTCATTTGCAAGACTATACTAGACACAGCTTTCAGACTTCCTAGGACTCTGTTGAACCTTAGGCTCTGATACCAAGTTTGTAACCCATAGATCCTACACCTCGGATGGCACACGGTGCTCATAATCCCGAAGGACCACAACCTAACCCATGACTGGTACTGTAACGCCCCAAAATCGGGTCCCAAGACGTCACATGGTGCTTAGGGTTACAAGTGACCCCAAGCTAACTCTTCTACTGGCATAACTTATAAGCAACTGAATAAAAATACAAATCCATACAAATCAATAGAAATTAACTCTTTTCTGAATCTGATCGATACAAAAATGGAATTTTATAGGATTACAATTCTGCCTTTACAACCAAAATTGAAACAAAATACATCAACTTCTACTGACTGTCTATGAGGCCTCTACTAGTACTGACTATAGGTAGCCGGGTCATGACTCCCGACTACCCTTAATCAATACGACTGAATAAAGAAAATACAACACTATAAACTCTGCATAACTAACCCAAGCCCTAGAATCAAAAGGACTTATCACCTGTTGACTGGATACCACAAACTGATTAGATCCGAAGGTGCAACTATACCTTGAACCTACATTCCGAGAAAATGTAGCCCACATATGAATATGTAGGTCAGTACTATGAAAAGATACCGAGCATATGGGGGTGCAATGAATATATAAAATAATATCTTAATATCATCACAGTTTATAAAATTATGCAT
>NW_025834164.1:0-1023 GCF_002878395.1 Capsicum annuum
ACATTCTTCGATGGCAACACAACATCAACAGCATTGTTTTTTGGCTTTGGTGCACACACCGGACGGTGAGCAGTCTTGAGAGGGGGACAACGTTTTTTGTAGAACAGCACAGCTCCCGTCTTCTTATCTCTAACAGCTTCTAACTCTGACTCCATGACAATGCTCAGTTTTTTGTACGCTAACTCTATTTTTAGTGTGTATATATACTAGGTGGATTCATGTTAGCACAGATGCCTAATAAATGGCTTTCTATTTATGCCAACATTATTGTATCTTGTAATGAAAATTACTCTAAAATTTTTTTTTTTGATAGAATCAGATTTTTCATACAAGATAGGACAAGACTACATATTTCATACACATCATCCTCCCTAAACCTCATTTATAAAATTACACTAGGTGCATAGTTATTGTTATTATAAAATCAGATAAAAGTAATTTAAATCTATTCAAATCAAACAAGACCACTAGATCAAGAATCACTTAATTTTCTCAATAGATGAACAAAGGAAATACATTACAGATAATTATCAATATATTCCATTTGACCATATAATTTATCAAAAATGACCGAAGTAAATACTACGTATAAACTGAGTTATATATAATGTGTGTGTGTTATTTATACGTATGTATATATGTCTATAGGTATGTATATAATATGTATAGACTATAGTGAGTTTACCAACGAAGATTTTAACTCAAAATATTATACTAGCTTTCTTTAGGTGTGAGAAGAATTTTCATCAAATGGCCACGGTATACCGTAAGATTTAGTGAAATGAACACTGAACTAAAAATACTATTTTTATTTCATTTAAAAATTCTAAAAGCGTGACCTCAAATTTACAAAAATAATTAAATGATTATTTTATCTAATTTTCGTGCTTTTAATATAACTAATTTTCACATACGTGTGTTGCATGAATGTTCCTTTTCAATTATTAAAACATCTATATTAAGATAATAATCATACGTACATGCGGTCACCTCATATCTAAATTTAACATAATTAGATACGAT
>NW_025834165.1:0-1727 GCF_002878395.1 Capsicum annuum
GTGCCAGTCCGCCCCAATAGGATTTGAGGCGTGACATGACACCTCTTGTTCATCCTCATAATACACATAAACAACTGAGAACACACTCATTTCTTCATGTTGCTTCTCATTGATTGACATACATCAAACCACACCACTTTATCATTCATCCTAAATAAAAGCTTATTAGCTCTCAAATCAATCAACACACTTTTGGTTGAGAGAAAAGGTCGACCTAATTTATGGGCACCTCGAAGTCTACCTCGCAATCCAGAATGACAAAATCCACATGGAATATGAAGCTATCTACCTTCACCAACACATCATAAAAAATATCAATAGTTCATTTTACTGACCTATCCGCCATCACGACTTGCATATTGGTGGGTGTGGGATTTCCCAAACCCAGATTTTTATATATAGCCAACGACATCAGATTAATACTCGCTCCCATATCACATAATGCCTTAGCGAATTCCAGAGACCCAATCGTACAAGGAATAGTGAATTCTCCTGGGTCTGGCTTCTTCTGTACCAAGGTCCTTGTAGAAATAGCGCTACAATGATGGAGATTATCCTTCAGTTCATAGCTCACTGCTCTTTTCTTAGTCACAAGGTCCTTCATGAATTTAGCATATCCTGGAATTTGCTCGAGTGCCTCCACCAAAGGTATATTCACTATCAATTATTTGAGCATTGCCATGAATTTATTGAATTTTACATCATCGGTTTTTTTCTTCAATCGTTGAGGAAGGGGAGGTTATGTTCTTAAGAGAATTTTCACCCCTACCTCCTTCTCTTTCTCTTTCTCATTTTCTGGAGCATCATCAGAACCATCCAGCTTCTCAGACTCCACTAGACCACCTTCTTCTAGATTATTATCAAATACCTCATCAACTATATTTTTGTCCATAGAAGGGACAGGTAATATCTTACCACTTCTAGTGGTAATCGCCATACATGAGCCATCATTTCGTGAATTTTAGACTATATCACTAGGTAATGTTCCACTCTTTCTCTAATTCAGCGCTGTAGAGAGTTGGCTCATTTGCTGTTTGAGCTACTTGATCAAAGCGGAGTGCGAGTTTACTAACTAACTAATAGATGACAGATCGGACTTTTGGTAGTCACTCCTGAGTTGGTAGCCTCCACTCTTTTTAATAATTTAGCCATCATGTTCTCCATGGACATCTTTTTAAAACTTGTTATAGCAGCCTCACGATTTCCAGGAGGGACATATAACCTGCTCCTATTATTATTGCTCCTCCAATTTCCCTGCTCCCTATCTTTATAACCAGGATTATCATAATAACTCTGATCTTGATTCCCTTGGCTATTTTCTCGAAAACCCCCCAGATTATTAACATAGTTTGCCTCTTCTTCTGGATCAGCATCAACTCTATCTTGAGATCCCACAGCTTTCACCTTCTCAGTCTTGCCTGATAACAAGTGCTTAGTTAACAAGTCCATCTGCTTTTTTAGGTGATCCATGTCTTGGTCATACTCCTCATTTTTTTTGTGTTGTTCCACAGTTATACCCATAGAAATAGTGGGGCTTGCTACCACAGAGTCTATGGTATGCCATGCCCAACTCTATTTGGCCATTCTCTCTAGTATTTTTGAAGTTTCTGGGAATGTAAGATCAACAAATGAACCACTGGTAGCATTATCTATAATTGGTTCTGTCACAGAGTTAAGAGTCCTGTACAAAGTCTCCATCAAATGTATGTTCATCATATATTGGTTTG
>NW_025834166.1:0-1498 GCF_002878395.1 Capsicum annuum
TTGTCACCATATCACTAGGAAGGCCACCTTTTGGCCAAAAATTAAGTGTGGTGATATTTGGATAATTTGGGTCTCCAATTTATTTATTAAAGAGGAGAGTGATACAACTGTTTGGTTGATTTGAGAAAAGTGTCATTTTAATTCTCACACCATCTTGTATGTTTCTTCCAGTCTCATTATGATTTTAGCAAGCACATCCTCTGCTTTAAACTTTTTTGGATCGACGGGATTTGACACCTTAATCTTCACTCAGTCATGAGGGAATATATCTATCATACTCCATTTCCTTATCCCTCCAATCATGATCTCTATCTCTATCATGACATTTCATTTCTCGATCACGATCGTTCAATCTTTGTTCGCACCTTTCCTTTGATCGGTTGTGTGGGATACCCTGAGTAGTTTGCCAAGTATCTAATTACTTTATCAAGGGCTTTTGTATCATCTTCATTGTATCCTTTGGATACTATGACATTTACCATTTTTGCAAGTGCACCCATCACATGCTTTGTAAGGAGGTCAAATTGTGTTATCATTTTTGTCGTATTTTCCACCCTCTCTTCTTCTTTATTTATTTTCTATTTATTCACAATCAAGTCAGTGAGAGACCCATGGATACCTCTATATCCCTGGTGTGTCACCCCCTATTTTGCATTGTGATTTGTTCAAGCAAAGTTTAAGCCACACCATGTGAAATCCTCACAAGTGATCCACAAACCGCATTGTCCACCATGTTTTTGTTGAGTTGGTCAATTCCCTATAGAATATTTATAGGAGCATCTTATTTGGTACTTTATGGTCAGGATATTGCACAAGCTTTTTATTAAATCTTTACCAAACTTCATATAGAGGATCTCCATTGAGTTATCAAAAATTAATGATTTTGTCCCGTAATTCCAACATCTTTGATGGTGGGAAATAATGATCTAAGAAAGCATAAGTAAGATCGACCCACAATATGATAAACACAGAGGGATGAGACCTTAACCAAAATACTACCTCACCCATTAGAGTGAACAGGAGAGGCATAACCTATGGACTCTTATGAGATATGAGCAATGTCGAGTTGGGTACACGCTTCCATAAAATTTTACAAAGGAAAGTTTTAGTCTTCATGAGATAGACCCCTAAAGAGACATCTTATTTAAAGCATGTCTAAAAATATACTCATGATGTGGAATACCCAATTACCTTTATTTGATGGGATGTAAATGGAACTAGCACTCCCCACATCATAGAGGTGGTCCTTATAATCTAGGGGACCATCAAAGGTCCCGACACTGCTTGTATGTTCTCTCATTATGTCATAGATACTATTGAAATATCATAAAAAGAAATAAAAACAACAAACAAAGTAAATAACGTAAACTACATATGAACCCAAAGTTACTATCAATACCACATAAGCAAAAACTAAGTTTCACTCCCTGGCAATGGTACATATAAAATTTAGTTGGATTCAGAGTGTATAACTAGCATCGAGCATCAACATCTTCTT
>NW_025834167.1:0-3005 GCF_002878395.1 Capsicum annuum
ACGAGCAAACAAAGATTAGAGAAGATTTTGAGATGGAGAACTCAAACTCTAAGATAGAACACCAATAAAGTGAAACATTCCTAAATATCTTGCAGCCTCTCTCCTATGAGTGTGGTGCACTTCACACCCTTTAAAAAGATTCTACTCAATATGACTTTGTGGACTTCCCACTTGACCATGAACCTAGGTTCTTATATAAACTTGATATGACCTCACATCGGGCCTTATCGTAATGGGTATCCCAAGTCCAACCAAGATCGGGAACACCCCCTATTACCTAACCCAACAACCTATATCAAGCCTTAGATGGGCTGAATTTTGAATATATAACAATATAGCATTATTGTTCTTATTAAGACTCTAGGATAGGGTCACAACTGTGACCTACCCAATTGAGTCCAACCATACACACCAACTACCCAACCATACCAAACATAACCATAGACTATTAACCAAAGGGAATATCAAAACAGAATGTTAAAATCAATCCCATAATGTAATATAATAGAAAAGTGAGGAATCATGTTCGATGATGCTAGCCTTAATATCAACACTAATGGTAAGGCTTCTACCTCTACCGATCTTATCCAAACCAACCCTTAGAAGTACCACAAAGCCTTTATCCAAAAGATTAAACAAATTTGGTTGGGACATGCCCCCAACCATGGCAAAAACCAATTTCCAAAATAAGAGAAAAAGGTCTAAAGAAATCCAAAACCTAAAATAATGCCTTTCGAAATGACGAAAGCTCACCACTTTGGTCTAAATACTGATACCAAATCCGCATACTAAACAAGAGGAGTAGAATAGTCGGTTCCTACATAGCATAGGTATTTAGCTGCCAGTAGACTTTGTTAGCGAGTGACCATTATCATCAATCTTGGGATAAGGATAAAATAATGTCAGTCATAAAACCAAGTAAAACTATCCATAATGCATACAACCATACATATATGTAAGTGTTGGGAAAGGGAACCGAGTTTAGGATGTACTTAAAACCCTTACCTAGGATGTGTATCTTTGTCTTTCTAACCACCCGCTGGCCATATGGGTTCAGCTCCCCCTGCTGAAAAGGCCTATGAGCATGTAGCCGCATGACTAGGGAATATCCTATAGGATGACTAGTACATCCCCCAACATAAAATATGACACATACACATTGTCTTCAGGACTCCTTATATTGGAAAATATTTTGGTCTCCTCGGGACCGTCATATTCCATGGCTTAGCTACATACCTCGCCATTAATGCCCAATTAAAACCATATCCAAACAACTCATTTACCATTTATTAAACAAGGCCAAGATTAGTGGTATCATCATACTACCTCTTACTTGAAAGTAATATCCATAACCAAACCATTTAGGTTAAGGGGACCTTAGGTACCCTTCCATATACAATATTGAATCCACTTGGGAGAATTCCACGTTCTCTACAAGCACAAACATTAAGATTGTAGCCATTTTAAACTATTTAAACCATGCATAAATTCTTTATCCAGTTTAAAACAAGTAGGAGTTCCATCAAAACAAGTCAATGCAATGGACATATCTTTGTAAGCATTTTATCAATACCTTGGGGGCATAATATAACCAAAACGAATTCCAAAGGTCATTGAACCGTTACCATGAAATCCAATTGTAAAACTCCACCATTAATGCATATAAAATCATAATTGAAACCACAGGAAACTATAACCAAGCATTTAATATGAAAACCCCTAAATAATACTTGAAAATCGTAATCATGAAATAGTGAAACCATGAAATCAATCATATAAACCATGCCTTTAATTGAAATTACAATGAGGCAAGAGAATCATGCCTTATACTGAAGAATTAATGGAAATAAATCACCAGGATAAGCCCCAAAGAAATCCGTAATATGAAACCCTAGCCTTCTTGCCCCAAAAGCTCTTGAGAGAATTATGAGATGTTTCGAATAGTTTCTAAGTGTTAATGAATAGAATAATAGGTAAATAAACTCCTAAGTGTATTAGAAGTAATGGGTCCTAATTAGGGTAAGTAGAGAAATGTCTTGAATACTCTCACTTAAATTCTTAAAAACTCATCACAGGGATATGACTGACCCATACGAGTCATACCCTCTTATACGGTCGGTATCCACCACTCGTATCCAAGCCTTAAACCTTTGATCAAACACTGTCCAATATACGACTCATCCAATCAAGTCATAATTACAACATACAATTTGTACCCATAACCTGTATCCCTAGCAGAATAAAATACCAGAAGGATCAAACACTGCCCACCATGTGAGTCCCTGATACGACTCATACCAAACCCTTATGACTCACACCTCTAAGTCATAGCCATTTCAGTAACCAAACCATCCCACCAACTAATGCTGGTCAGAATACGATAGGATAATACCACACATACCCCAGCATGTAGTTCATACCACGAGTAGTATTGGGTCAGAAGAACGAATTTCTAGGAAATTTTCTAAGGGTCAAAACCTAGGATATTTCATAAGTCTTATTCTCAACTGAAAGACACTAAAGCATAAGATGGTACATGCACTGATAATGAATATGCTTAAGTCATGGTATTTTGAAAATACTAGTGCATGCAAAATCTAAAGTAATCATGAATATAAAAAACAAATATATTTAGTATTATGTAATACTAGTGAGTGCTTATTATGGAAGTGTTATAAAATTTATGGTACAAATATGGTATGAGTAACTTAAAATCTTGAAAACTGTGGCATACATGATCATCTAGGTATCGGGTGTTCATAACCCACCAGCATAAAAATAGTATAATTAAAATATGATAATTTCATAGTAATGACAAGAAATTTCATGACTTAAACTCAAGAATCCTACAAATTCATCAATGTAAAGAATTATCATGATTAGAGTATGAAAGAATGCTTGAATTTATGAGGGAACATTATTTCATGGTAGAATTCAAGAATTACATAGAGGAAATCATGGAATTTATACTTTATGGAACCCTAGTTCATGGAATTCAAAAAATT
>NW_025834168.1:0-1097 GCF_002878395.1 Capsicum annuum
GTAGCTTTTTCATAATTTTTTTGGGCTGGGAGTGGGGGTGGGGGTGGAGGGAATAGAAAGAGACAATGATTTGTGGGGTAATTTTGTAATTCATCAAATTAATGTATGTGTTGAGTTTTTATATTACTAATACATGAAAAATAAGTAGTATTAGTAATCACACCTCAATATATAATCGAGTGTATAACTCATATAAGAATTAGTTATTCATAGGATGAAAGAGTATCAAACAAAGTATTAGTAATACATAAAGCTATTACATGAATTATTTTTGCTACTACCAAATAAGTCTAAAAGGGAGAAACAGAAGCGATTTAAGTGACATAACACAATCGTTATGCAAGAAGTAACATAAGTTTATTACAATATAGAAACCCAAAAACTCCATTATTATGATAAACTACATACTTATATAAAAGCATGAAAACGCTAAATAATTGAAAGTCATTACACTTAAGCCAGTATCCATAGCCAAGAGCAATAATAAAGTGTATTCACATTTGACAAGACCTGTAGGCTACAACTCTTCGACATCAACAACGAACATGATATTTAACTGCACCAATCAAGATCAAATAGAAAAATAGGAGAAAATGGCCAAATGCCCCCACTGCAGTCTTTACCCCAAATTTCAACTACACACTTATACTTTGCGGGGGTCCTATGACCCCTCCTAACTATTTTAAAGAGGAATGTTTACACCCCCGAAAGTTGACATGGCAAGAGAGTGTTCTATTCTCTTTTAAGAGAGTGAGAACAAAAATTATATATTAAAAATTTATTTCTCTTTACATAAATATATATAATTTTAATTATTATTTTTCTTTCTTTCTTTCTTTCTTTCTTTCTTTCTTACACATTTTGTGGAATCTTGAAATCTTTTGACTTTACATCGATTGAATTTTCAATCTCAAACCATAAACCATCATTCAAATTCACATTTCTTGAAATTGAAACAATCAAATAGTACCATAATCAAAATCAACACCAAATTTTTTCACAATCATAAATTCAACATCAATTTTCATAGTTGAGAAATGTAAAAAAAAGAAAAAGGAAAGAAAAAGGAACAAGATTGAAAAATGACATTTCTACTC
>NW_025834169.1:0-1029 GCF_002878395.1 Capsicum annuum
GATGGAACTATCTGAGTTTCATACCGTATCTAAGTTGACTATGTCTGGCAGTCCTGAAATCTGAAGAACTATTTGAGTTCTATTACTGAGACTGATTGAGTGTATCTGACAGTCCTGATTTTGTAACACGAAACTGTGAGAAGTAGTATCTAGTCAACATGCCCCAAATGTGCTATAATAGCTGAGCTGGGGTCCAATCTATGCCCTGATTGGAAGGGTGTCAATACCATGCCACTGGTAAGGACAACATGCGAGTAACCCTCATATAACAGGTAGCTCTAGTGAGAACGGTTAAAACCCTCACATAACAGGTTAAGCCACTTCATCTACCCTCATATAGCAGGCTACGATGTCTCAACCTATACTGGCTACATAGTTCTGGAATGCAAGGATTGCTTCAAGGAATCACACCCTCATATAACAGGTGAGTCCCCATCCTTGGGTTCACTTGGTGCTAATTCCTACTCCCATCTGAATAGACGCTAAACATGATTTACTGAACTAAACTAATCATGGACTGAGTTACTGAATTTTCGTGGCTGACGGAATACTACTGATATCTGACAACTGATTGAGTCATGAGATCATGGAGATTTTTCTTGAGTCATAAGACTATCTGAAGTCTAAGAGTTCATAGTTTGACTGAGAGTATCATGAAACATGACATGGGTCTAGGCACACAGCTAATATTTCGGGTACAAGTACCCCCAGGACTCGATGGAAGGAAACTGACATAGCATGATTTACTTGAAGACTTGACTATCATCATAATACATACTACATTTATAGGAGCGTTTCATGAAACATGTAATAGGCATGAACTTGTACATACATGGGGATTTCATGATATCACACTAGTTAGACAATATTCCTTTATCTAGGCATTCAATCAAACATATGACAGACATGGTACATATAAACATCATTATTCAATTCTAATTTCATCATTCAAGGGTTTAAATCTTAGGGTTGCATGAATCTATGGCTAAAGTAATTAAACCCACATAGAAACTATCAACAATCATGGAG
>NW_025834170.1:0-4638 GCF_002878395.1 Capsicum annuum
GACTTCTCTGAGATCCTTCTTGTTTTCTACTTTAGTAAAGAAGAGGTCGTACTAAAAGGGCGTACATGATAATTAGGATCGCCAACCCAATCCTCACCACTATCATACTCAAAATCATCATCACTACATGTCAACTTCTCAGACTCTACCTTATTTATCTCATCTCTTATAGTGCTATCAATCTGTAACTCCTTAATAGTAGTATAAGGGGATCATCAATAGTGATTCCATAATTATTGGTGATAGCTAGAAAATGACTTATATCTTGTGGACTCTAAACTTTTTCACTCAGAAGAGTAATAGGTTGTTTCTGTTTAATCATAGTAGATATTTACCCGAATTGGTGCTCCAACTACTTTATATCAGTGGCATGAGACTCCACCTTCTGTTTTAACCCTGAAATGTTTGCCTTCATCTCCTCAAGAATGTTCTCCTAATTTTCTTAACCTTTCAACAGTTTGGTCAGCATTTCCTCCATTCTTGATTTCGTATCTCATCTGCCAGGCAGAATGTACCTGTGTCCCTTCTCCTTGTAATTATATTCTCATCCCCAGTCACTGTATCTATCCCTACTTTGGTCACTATAGCTATCATAATAGTTCCAACCTTGGTTTCCTTGTCCTTAGGATCAGAAACCCTCCAACTGACGATCCGAATACCTAGCCTCTCTTCTAATGCAGACTCATAAGATCTAGAAGTTGAACCTTATGCTCCTACTATATCAAAATTTTTAGAATTCACAGTTATGAACTACTTTTCTAACCCACAAATATCAGTCTTCAGTAGTGCAATCTCCTGTGCTACAGAATTATTAGCTATTCTTTGGTCACCAATGGCTCCAATAGCATAAGTATTAGACCTCTCTCTTCCTCCTGAGTTTGCCACCCTCAGTTAGTGACAGAGATATGGTATATAACATCAGAAACTATCTTCCAATGTAATCTCATAAAATCTCCTTCGGATATAACATCTACTATAGCTCTAGAATCAATGGCCAGGGCTCTACAGAATAACTCTATTAAGTTTGTCCCTAAAATCTGATGGTTGGGCACCATACTCAGCTTCTTCCTGAACCTGAACCAAGCCTCATACATGGGCTTTGACTACAACTGCCTAAAATGATTGATCTTATTCTTGAGCTGCAATACCCTAGATGAAGGAAAGAATTTGTTCAAGAATTGTCTGGCAACTCTTTCCACGTAGTGATAGATTCTCTTGCAGTTACACTAACCTTAAAGATGCTTATCCCATAAGCTAAAAAGGGAACAACCTCAGTCTCAGTGCCTCCTGATCTACCCCCAGTATGGTATATGAAGTACATATATAAGAAAAATTTTCCAGGTGCATATTTGCATCATCTATTAACAACCCCGCAAATATACCCTTTAAGTAATAGAGCTGAATCATAATGCTAGAGATATTAAACTTAACATCAGGAGATAAAGTAGGAGAAATAATGGATCCTGTATCAGTCGACTCCTCGTATCCTAAATCTTCTTCATCATCAATATATAGCTGAACAAACTGACATGCCAAGATCACTTGAGGTCAGCCTCGATTTTGAGTTCCACCGAGTGCTGCTCGGCGGTCTGCTTTCTGTCTCTCAATACCATTATAAACTCCATCTTCAAGAAGATTGTCCCTCTTTGGCCCTAACATCCTATTATGTGGTTATATGATCTTCTCTAAAAATTCATGGGATTGCCTCTACTCTATTTGCTAGGCATACATCGACGTATGCCCAACTAAGAATAAAAAGAAAAACTCAAAAATAGCAATGACTTCAATCTATAAATCAACACCGTGATCCTTGACAACGGTGCTAATTTCTTAATGATGTCCAAGAAACACTCCTTTTAGATGGTGATACAGCCACTATTAAGATATAGTAACCTAACTAGGGTTGGGGTCGAATCCCAAGGGAACACATGGAATTGCGGTTATCAGTAGATATCGTCTAGAGGAAGTACTGGAAAGTAAATAGGGGGATTTATTTGTAATAATATCGAGCAAGTAGCAATATTAAATATGGTTAAAGTCAGTTATGGGTGAACACTAGGATTATGTTCCCCCTGGCATCTCAACTCTGTATGTTTATCATGTGTTGTTGAACCAAACTAATACCTTGCATGTGGAACTAATAAGTTATGTACCTTTTACAGTCTTTAGGATGAGTTGGAAGATTTCACCCTTTACATATTGAGTCTCAGAGCGTTGCGCTACTTACCCTTACACCGATTCCAGTTAACTATCACCTTTCGAGTCTCAAGTTATTAGATAAAGGCTAATAGTCATTCGTGTATACTATTGTGCTGCATTGGATCGGTTGTTAACTCTCCAAATTACTATTGTCTTTATCTTTTCCTAGTTACTACCCCTTTATTAGAGCAAGTAGTAATATCTAGGTGGGATCCTAACATTTGCAACTGCTAAGACAACTATTATAATGAAGATAAAGCAATGCATGCCCTAGGTATCAGTTTCCTATCAACAACCACACTTCCCTCACTTCGTCAATTTGCTAGGGTTTCCACAACCTAGATATGGGTTTTAGCTGCTCATGATTATAAAGAAATCAATAACATTCATATTGGAAAGCAAAGATGAAATCACAATGATAAGATGAAAGAAAACCCACAACTATAAAGTGAATAATAAATCAAAGTCAGTACAATGGAATCCAAAGATCAAAGATGGCTTTTGAAATCAAAATTGTTTCTAAGTGTTAAAAGTGTGTTACCTCCACTAAAAAGTACATAAGGGGTATTTATAGTACAAGAAAAAACCCTAAAAATAAAGTCCGAACAAAATAGGAGAAAATAAGGCTGGTGGCTATGTGCTCTCTGTACCCGCTCTCTAAATTAGAGAGTAGGTAGTACCTGTGGTCTGGTACTTGGCACAGGAATCAAGATCAAAATTCTTGCAATGCTCAGAGGATTTGGACTTTTTGGCACCTGCTTTGTGTATATGTGGACTATAGATCCTCTTTGCGGCCACATGTTGACTTGGTAGGTGTCGGGAGTCGGTGTTTCAACTCTTTTTTATATCTCGAACATGCATTGATCATGATCAAGATAAAAACATCCCACATATCAATAATCATTCCAAAAGTGGCCAAAACACCTTCTACACCATTTTTATGAACTTATCATCCAAAGCCTGATTTTCTGCAAAACATACCCAAAATAGATTAAATTTAACAAACAGGCTTCAGAAACTTGCATATTTTCCCAGTTTTAAGCATTGAAAGTGTTATATTTCTATAGAAAATCAACAATGAGCTAGAAAAACCTCATACTTCCCATACTTTGTCATTCAGTCAGGCTTCCTATAACCTTAGCTAAGGGATTTAGAAACTCATAACCATTTAGAAGAGAGAGAGTTTTAAGTATCTAGAGAGGATGCCATGCATCATATTAGGTCACGGTGGTTGAAATGAAGGCTCACAATGGGAGTTTTATATGATAATAAGGCGCCCTTAAAGCTTAAAGGTAAGTTCTATAGAGTGGCCATCTGACTGGCTATATTGTATAGAGCGGAGTGTTAGCTAGTTAAGAACTCCTACATCAAAAAGTTAAAGGGAGCGGAGATGAGGATGTTGCGATAGATGTGTGGTCATACCTATAAAGATAGTATGAGTAATAAGATTATATGGGAGAAGGTGATAGTGGCTTTGGTAGAGAATAAGATGTGAGAAGTGATGTTATATTATTTTTGACATATGATGAGGAGGGGATCTGATACTCCAGTATAGAGGTGTGACAATATAGCTATAGATGGTTTTAGATAGGGTAGAGGTAGGACAAAGAAATATTGGAGGGAGATAATTAGGCATGATAAAGAGCATTTACAACTTACGAAGGACAAGACCTTTAATAGAAAGTTGTGGAGAACAAAGAATAGGGTATAGGGTTAGGAGGTGGGAGTACATCGATAACATTAGGGGAGCGTTATTTATTTGTGTCTGAAGTTTCTTGTTCTTAGTGTTGAGTGAGGTATATGGTTTTGGATAGATAGTTTTTAGTATTATCTTATGGCTGTAGTATTATTTTATGGCTAGCGGTGATAGTTTATTTTGTATACTATACTAGTTTATATGCATTGATGTTTTGTGTTTGTTATATAGTTATCGGTCCAAAGTCGGGGGTCAATTGGAACCAGCCTTTCTACTTTACCTAAGGTAATAGTATGGTCTGTGTTTACTCTAGCCTCCCAAGACCCCACTACGTGGGAATACAGTGGGTATGTTGTTGTTGTATAGTTGCAAGAAATGCTATGAAATTCAATAAAGAAAGAATAAAAGTAATCTCACAACAATGAAGAATAAAACTCAAAGTCTCAAATCAATTAATCAACCAAAAACAAAGAGCAAAGACATTCAAAGATCAAAAGTCAATCTCTGGTGCATAAACAATTACAAAAATATCCAATGGGTATTTATAGTTTCTTAAAATAACAAAGAAAACCTAACCAAAACAAAAAAAGAAAATAAAGTTGGCAGTGGTCATGCCTCAGGCAATGAATCTTCTAGACTAATGACAGCCGTTGTCAGCTCCATTGTCTTTATCTTGAACTTGGTGATGATGACTCGTTGTGACATCATACGAGTCGTTGGTTGGACTTATTGTCACTTTAGTG
>NW_025834171.1:0-2151 GCF_002878395.1 Capsicum annuum
CATTAGTTTAGTTGTTTTTAGTTATCAATTCTAAAACTCTATTTGTTACTATTCTCAATTTGTTAAACTAGAATTGGATAGGCGGCGAACGTAAGTCCCTGAGAGATTGATACTTGAGCTTTCTTGAAGCCACTTTACTAATTGAAAAGACCACGTACACTTGCATGTGCGCTTTCAAGTTTTGGGTTCCGTTGTCGGGGATTCGTAACTAGGCAACTATCTTATTTTTAGTTTTTCTATATTGAGTTGTAGATAGTTTTTGTTTTTTTTTAGTTTTTTTCTTTTCCTTTATTTCTACTTTTCTCACATTGTTCTTGAGATGTCATTCTTGGATAGATGGTTTTTGAGGGATGATGATTCTTTTCATTTTGTGAAGCACTCCACCATGAGGCTTTTTGTCTATATTTTAATCTAAGCATTTAGAGGGGACCTGTTTGTTTCCAACCTTTGGAGCAACCCACAATTTGGTGTGTGGTTTGTTACAGTCTGTATCACTCTACAGATATGTGTTCTTTTAATCCTGATTCAGTCATGTTTGCGGGTAATGCTTAAAATACAACTATGGAGGTTAAGGAGATACCACCACCCCCATAATAATCGTAGCCGCTAGACTGCCATCTTTTTTTTGAGACTGAAATTTAGAAGGTGAACAAAAGTAAAGGTGTTGAGGATAGTGAAAATTTTGAAGTGGGCTTGGTTGGGCCTCACTCGAAGTATTTTTCTACATTATGTTTAGATGATATCTTGTCTGTGGAATCATATAAAATGGTGAAAGAGTATGAAGATGAGGAACAAGAATCCTATATTCTTGATTTTACATCGAATAAGCAATATAAAAACACACCTCACTTCAAGGACGAGTGGTTTAACATGCACATTTCATTACTCGATTCCTTAATCTTTGTACCGCCTTTCTATGATCGAGGTAAAAAGATGGATGTAAAGTTGGGGGTGAAATTCATATCCTCAAGATGGAGGAAAAAGTTGACTGGGACGTGTCGCGACACTAAATTAGGCGCTTCTTGGGAGGCAACCCAAGCTAAGGTATGTTTTCTTTTCAGTTTTTAGTTTTTATTTCACGTAGTTTTTGTTTTTGGTTAAGTCACAGTTAATAGGAAGTCTGAGTACTATAAACTTGTGCTTGAAGCATGGAAAATAATGAGTGTAGGATTCCTATGGCTCCCCTATTTGTGTGAAGATGCATCTAGCTAGGCCTAGAGGCCTCAGGGAGTATTTCTATCTTTTTAATTTTAAATTCACTTTGGGAACAAAGTAGATTTTTAAGTGTGGGGTGGGGAATTCCCAAATTTTGGCTCAATTTAAAAAAATTTAGGTTAGGAATAAGTGAGATATTCTTGTTGGTGCTATTTTTTATTACATGATGCAAATGAGTTTGTTTGAAAAAAACCTGCTGAATGAGTGAATTACTAGTTTTGAGACTCTTAGGCTCATGTTGTGACTCTTGTATTTGTGGCTTAATTTTGAATTCATATTATTGTTGGTTGGGAGTCTATGATGATCCTATTGAATTGAGTATGTGCCATGTGCGTGTGAGATTATTGTATATTCATTGTTGCATGTGATGTCTAGAACTTACCCGGTGTGTGTGTGAAGTGAAATAAAGAATGTGGATTTACGAGATGATATAGGCATTTCTTTGATAGCTTTGTTTTATGCCTTCTTTTTGTCCTACCCTTTGTGCATTATCCTAGTTAACCCCTATTGAGCCTTTAGCTTATTTTCTTTGGTAACCTCATATGTAGCCTAATTTTTTCTTTGATAGACTATAATTTGATCCAAAAGCTCCTAAGTGCTCTAATGAAAAAAAAAATAATTGAGAAAGGAGTTTGAGAAATTGAAGAAGAAAAGGGTGATATTAATGCCCCAAGGTAATAGTTATTGGTGTTTATAATTGATGTGTGGTGGATTGATTTGATATAATTGATGTAGAAATATTGTCATGATTGTGAAAAAGAGAAAAATTGATTCTTGTGGTAGTAAACTATGAGTCCACCAAGTGTTTGTGAAAATTCTTAAAAGATAGGGGGGAAAATAAAAGAATGGGGTAGACAAAAATGGTGTAATTTGGTTGTTGGAGATTGGTTTTAATTGTAAAAAGTGATGTATTAAAGCGCTTAGAGAGGTTAGTCA
>NW_025834172.1:0-3626 GCF_002878395.1 Capsicum annuum
AGTAAAGATTATAGTGCCTATTTAGTATGTTAAGATGAAATCCCTAATTTTGTGATAACCAGTGCATACCAAGCGTTTGTTGAAATGTCTTAGTGAATGTATTATGATAAGTTACATGCATTCTTATCCATGTCTATTCCTTATTAAGCAATTATGAGATATTAGTATGCATTATCTATACATTTACATGTGTATGACATTCAAGTGATTGATGAGATATCGTATTGATTGTGTTGTGAATCAAAGTCCATGGTCATGATTATTCAAGAATGGTTATGTTTTAATTTTATGTTATCGAGTCCCAGGTGTATCTATACCCAAAAATTTAGCTATTTGTCAAAAGACGAGTCAGTCTTAAGATAATTTCAGTCGTGCTATGATCAGTAGAATTCAGCCAGTATAAACATAGGAAAATTATGTAATCTCAATAGTAGTTCAATCCAGTCTCAGTATTAGTCTAACCCAGTTCTATATTTAGTTCGGACCGCAGTAGTATTCAGTATTCAGTTTAGATTTAAGTAAAGCTCAGTAAGTTACATAAATCAGTAGCATTCTAATAGAAAGTAGAATTCAGATGTATTCCGTCAGATAATGTAATCAAGTAAACTCAGTCAGATCTGTTAAGTAAGATAATTAGTAATAGATTCATCTCAGTGTAGTACAGTCCAAGAATCAGTTTAGTGTTTTTAGTTGGGAGTAGGAACTAGCACCGAGCGAGTGTAGAGATGATGGATTCCCTATTAGAGAGGTAGAGTCGTTAGTAATATTCATTAAACTCCATAACTGCGTAGCCAGCGCAGGACCAGGAGTCACCCATTAGATTAAGGCTTGACTATCATATTTCCTTAGGCTTGACTTCCTGTTCAGGGTCACCCGTTAGAGAGGCTTGACCATAGAAGAGGTCTTTACCTGTGGCACGGTATTGACACCCTTCCCGCTGGTTTATATATTGGAACCCACTAGATTAGATTCGAGGAATGTTGGTTAATTGAGAACTCCCACAGTTGAAGTTTTAGTATCTATCTTCAGAGTAGAACTTAGAAATCAGGACTGTCAGATACAATCACCCATCTTAGTAAGGAACAGATAGTTCCATAGATTCATGGATTACCCGCTAGATATACCTAGTCTCACATAAAGTTAATCAGTATCAATATTAATAGAGTCGTAGATCACCCGTTAGATAGGCCTGATCTCAAACTCAGTCTGTCATTTTTATTATTAAAAGATTCAGAGATCTTCTGCTAGAGAGGACTGATCTCAACTTCAGTACTCAGTTATCAATATCAGAAGATTTTTTTATTCAGTATCTCAGTATTAGTAGTGAGTTTAGATGTCAGTAAAGCAGTATCCAAGTATCAGTATTCAAAGTCACGATGATTTCACTTATGGTTTGTGCATTCATGCATATGTCCTCATTTAATACTCTTATGTTATGCAGTTAAGCTATGTTCATGGATAAGCCCTTGCATTTATCCTTACGTCATCTAGCATACAAGTACATTCAAAGTACTGATGCATACTTTTTTCTTGCGCTATGGTGTCTTGTACAATAGGTTTAGAAGTATGAGATCCAGAGCACCCTTAGCAGTACAGACTCAGTCAACAGTAGTAGATATAGCAGTGAGTCCTTTTTATTCTAGGATGATCCTTATTTTATTATGGAATTAGTCTTAGTTTATTTTCAATAGACGGAGTTAGTTAGAGACATGTCCCATCAACTCCACAGTTCAGACAGTTAGAGGCTTTTCAGACAGATGTATTAGTATTCAGTGTTTAGTTTTGAGTATTTTAGATATTTTCAACCTTATGGACAGTTTTCGCCAGTTTTCCAAATTTATTATATTATATTATGCAGTGCTCAGGTACAAATGTTAGTAGAGGGTTAGCTTGTGGTCCTTCGAGATTATGAGCACCGTGTGGTATTCTGATTCAAAAAAATTGAGGCATTACATGGTTTATCAAACTATTCATCACCTTTCCTAAGTGATGTAGGACATTTTTTAAGGCTGACAAAGAGGTTGATAGATTGTCACTTCGTTGATGGCTTATCACTCAAGTTGTCACCTTATTGACAGACGGGCACTCCAAAGTAAATTGAGCATAACCTTCTACTCCTATGATATATTATGGTGAAAACAAATGCATTCAAAATAAGACTCGAAGATATTTGATTTGATATATAGTAGGCCACCTGAATTGTTATATTCTAGGAATTAGTCTCATTTAAAGTGGAATCTTGTAGAATTAGATACTAAAAACTCAATCAATACAAGTGTTCTCAACTTGACTTTGCTCTAAGTGCTTCCTATAAACATTTTTCACCTCGATGGCACTTCACACACTAGGTAAATGATCATGACACATATATTCATATCTAAATATTGGATAAGAGTTTACACACGTAGGAATGATGGCTCAAATTCAAGCCCAAAAATGTGGATTATAACAACTATGCCCTAGAAAAAGTATAGCTAGAGTAGCATCAGTACAAACCACACATACTGGTATGCTTTATCAATGGATCCAAATTGAATTACACCAATATAACATAAATATTGAAAAGAAAACCTGCATTATCTTAGACTAATTCCCAAATCCCTTTACAATCTTCCAATTATGAATTATGAGACACCACTCTATATCCTGGGATTCTAAAAACTTGGACTACTAAGTTTGGCATTACATTGAGGGTGAACTTAAATTTTAAAAGGTAACTATAACAAGGAAAAATCTTAGGAAGAATTTAAGAACATAATAAGTCATCTAGCATACATAGGGAAGGCCCATTCGGATGTGTGACCTGTCCACCTGCCCCCTCCCTCTAAACATTTGCTCAAATTTAACCCATAACTTACACTCATCTTTTTCCTATTCTACTAACACAAAAATGCTTAATAAACCTTAACCTTATTGGTTCTTTGACCACCTGAGGCAATATAAAAAGTCAAGCCACAATAAGATTAATAGTTAAGTTCTGAGCAACCCATACATAACTAATATATTGTGTCACAAGTTAACCCATACTAAAAAATAACATATATAAGGTAGAACAAGTATCAAATTAGCAATTTTGTAACGCCCCAATTTTCTAAACCAGAACACTACATGGTGCATATGACCCCGAGGGACCACAAGCTACCACAAGCTAACCTATGACTGATATTTGTACCTGTATACTGCAATTTATGACATAATAATGTGGAAAACATGCACAATAAGCCATAAGGTTCAACTGAAGTAATATAACATCCATATGGGCGAAAAATACCCCAAACAACTAAAAACTGAATCTGAAAGCTAAATCTGAGAGTAAATCCAAAAGCCTCTACGTATTGTCTGAAATAAAGAGTTGAAGGAACATGTCTCCAACTAAGTCCATAAAACTAAACTGAAGAAATAAATGAATAAATTAAATAATTTCATCGTCGAATAAAGAAGACTCACTGCAACTCTGTATGCTGAATGTGACTGCTACTGCTGGTCTGGGACTCGTGCCTCTAAACCTATTGTGTAACATGAAAAGAAAGCACCATAGTGCAAATGCGTCAGTACAGCTGGAGTACTGAGTATATGAGTGAGGTAGGCTAATGTAAAGGGTTTACATGCATGAATAATACTACTGA
>NW_025834173.1:0-5728 GCF_002878395.1 Capsicum annuum
ATTCTTTCATTTATAGAGTATGCCTCCTTGTAGAGACTTTGTCCATAGGGTTGATGATCAGACCCCTCAGCCAGTAGATCCTAAAAATGAGAGTGTGCCACATACAGAGTTTTGGGCATCTTTCCAGGCGCTAGCCTAGGTGGTCACTAATGTTCATAGAAAACGTTAGGCTACAGTCTTACCTCAACAAGATGGGAATTCTGCCACAACCAGGATTAGAAGCTTCATGTAAATGAACCTGCCCGAATTCTTTGGGTTAGTAGTAGGTGAGGATTTATAGTTGTTTCTTGAGGAGGTGAAGAAGATCACCCAGATTATGCATGTGTCAGAGAAGGAGAGTGTTGAGTTAACATCTTATTGGTTGAAAGATATTGCTCATGATTGGGTAGTGATGTGGGAGAAAAGTAGATGGGAGAATGTAGCTCCCGTGACTTGGATGGAGTTTCAGAGTGCCTTTCTAGATAGGTTTTTCCCGCTAGAAATAAGAGAAGCTAAGGTAGAAGAGTTTATGAACCTAAGGCAAGGATCCATGACAGTGAAAGAGTATCGTCTTAAGTTTAACCAATCAGCTATGTATGCTCCCGACCTGATAGCTGACCCTAGAGCGGGTATAAGTAAGTTTTTGATTGGGTATCAAGTGATGTGTTGAAAGAGTGTAGAGCTGCCATGCTTAATAGAGATATGGATCTTTCTAGGCTAATGATTCATATGCAACAGATTGAGGCAGAAAAGATAAAGGAGAGAGGGAGAGTGAGTAAGAAAGCCAAGACAGGTAGTCGTGGTTTCTCTCAGTCAGGGTCTCAAGGTGGTAGTAGTTCTCAGTTTGGTCAGAGATTTTTAGTTCCAGCTCCATCTTCAGCTAGTGTACTCGCACCTATATTTGGGGGTGTCAGATTTGACGAAGATCCAAGATCCAAAGCCCAGAGTAGTACTAGTGGTGTTCGTACCTACCCGTTGTGTGAAGAATGTGGTATGAATCATAAGGGTGTATGTAGAGCCGGTAGTGATTTATGCTTTGGATATGGAGAGACCGGTCACAAAGTTTGAGACTGTCCTAAGCCAGGTCCCCAAAGTCAGCATAGTTTTCCTTCAGCTCATAATAGATTATATGCACTTCAGGCTCGCCTTGATCAGGAAAGATCCCTTGAAATTGGCCTGGGTATGTTATGAGCCCTTCATATTTATGTTATGCATTGATAGATCCTTTGCTCTAATTTTGAGCTTATATGTTAGCATGAGTCATGCATAAGTTTTAGATCTTGATCGGTCAATTATGATCCAGTCTATAGGTGCCCCGTTCACTGCTTCAGTATTTTAGCAAAGTGTGTTTAGAGATACATAGAGTCCCAAGGGGGAGATACGCCATGGTATTATGATGTTGCATGCCATTAAATTCATTTCGATGCATCTTCAGATTTTCCTTCTAAAGTTAGCATCAATCATTGTTGCATTGTCAAGTCGTGCTTTCAAAAGTCAGCTTAGCCAGATATTCATGCATTAGATATGCGCATTTAGTAGAAACAGTATAGCTTCTTAGTGTGTGTTCAGTCATGTATTCATGAGATCATCCCAGTTATGAGTCCATGCATCAGATATGCATGTGTATTATGAGAATTCGGCTATGAGTATCATCAGTCGAGTATTCCATGCATCATATATGCATGCCTAGTGTGAGACTCTATATGTCAGTTGATCCAGTTGCGTAGTCTTGATCTAAGATGTTTCCATTTCTTGAGTAACTTTTTTAATCCGTATTCTCAGTCTATCAAACGACATTCGAGGACGAATGTTCTCATGGGGGAGATAATGTAATGCCCCGCAAAATCCTCTTCTAGTCTGAGCCTTAGAACGTATTTGGTAAAGCAAAAATCTAAGTCAAAATGTTTCAGAAATATCCTCCCAAGTAAGAAATAATTTGAATCGTGTGGGAATCTATTTGAGCATGAATTAATGTCATAGAGGTTCCCTAACTCAATAATGATTTGAAAAGTTTCTTATCGTTTAAATTTTAGTGACCGTCAAAATTTGGGTCAACTTAAGTCGACCATAACTCTTTGTATATGAAGAACTGTGTTGATTTTTATATATCAAATGAAGTATCTTTGAATTATCTTTCCAACGATACTAATTTCACCTAAATCTGATATTAGAGCAAAGAGTTATGCTCATTTTACTCCAGCATGTCAAGCTAGAAAATGGTGACGACGTTTCTGATGGTCTATCACGTTTCTGATGATCTTTTTAATGATGTCGTCACATTTTAACGACATTTCTACTGACGTCCTCAACCCTGTGCAAAAAATCAAGAATTTGGATCCCTTTTGTGACGACCATTCGTGATGGCCTATCACGGACCTGACGGCCTGTCACGGATGGCGTCAAGTATATTTTTCTAGGAATTCAAGGGCATTTTTGCAAGGGTATTTTTGTTATTTCCCACCTTTTTAAAGCCTCAATAAATATGAGGATCCCTCATTCAAACCCTAATTCTATCATTTTCTTTTCCAATTCTCTCAAGAATATCTAGGGTTTCATTCAAAAACCCTAATATTCCAAAATTCATCCATAAATTCTTCAAGGTTTCTTCAAGAATCAAGTTCCTCATAGTGTGGGCTTCAAGAATTTATTTATTTCAAGGATAGATAAAATTTCAAGCACTAAAGTTCATCCAATTTCAAAGGTTAAGGTATGTAGATATTGATTCTTGGGTCGCTTTCATCCAAGAAACTTAAGAACCCTTTTTAAAACTAAAAGATTTTTATATTTGTGTGTTCCAAATGATTTGTATGAGTTGAAATGGATGTTTAATGTGTTGTTTAGTTTTTATTTATGTTTGCCTACAAAATTTATGATCTTTGACCCTAGTATGTGGAATTCATGTGATGTTTCTGATAGACCCTCTTAAAGTTATTTTTCCATGTGATGTGTTCATGACTTTCGGGAGTAAAAATAGTTGAATAAGTAAAGAACGTTCCCCATAGGTTTGATAAAGAACTTAGGTGAAGCGTAAAAGTCGGCCACTATAGTATGTTGAATAGGAAACCCCAAATTGTGAGCTAGTCCATGCATGCCTAGTGTTTGATAAAATGCCTCAGTGAGTGAACATGTACCAAGATTGCATGAAATCTCTAAGTAGGTGTAAAATCGATCGTGTATAGTGGTTATTGAAAGACCCTAGTGAACAAGTTGAGATATGATGTTGTAAATTCCCCGATTTTGTGCTCTTTGACATATGCTAAGCTTTTAATACATGTCAAGTGGTTAGCAAGTAAATAGTGATGTGTTAGTATGAAGTTTCCCCCAAATAAAGTGATATCCAAATACATGACAAAACCGAAATAGGTATGAAGTACTTAATGTAACATCTCGTTGAATGGGGTATAATCTAATAGCATGTCTTACCTAGGCTAGTATATGATGGTGAACCGATGTTGATATCCTTAAAGGTTTGGAGTGACCCTTTTGCGGTTGTGATGATGAATAGAGGTCTATGTTTCCTAAATGCTTAATGCGATGTCCTAAGGATCTTGAGAGGGAAATTATGTTATGATGCCCAACTACTTGAAGTAATGCTTTAATGATTGTGATGATACATGAGTGATTGTAATGATGAATGAATGCTTGTAATGATGAATGAATGATTGATTGATGAATGGATAACTGTGATGATGCATGAATTATTTGTGATGAAGAATGATTATGTCTTACTTTTATGTTATCGAGTTCTGGGGGTATTTATACCCAAAAATAAAGCTGTTGTCGAGAGGCCGTGTTAGTTTCTTGATAATTCCAATTAAGCCATGATTCTCAAAACTCAGTGAAGTATAGAACTCTGCATCCTCAAACAAGTGTAAAGCTTAATAAAACTCAGTAACCTCAGTTATCTTTGTGATCTCTATATCGCTAGTAATCTAGCCTCCGATCTGTAATCAGTTCAGTTCTAATAGTATTCAAGTGATTCTATCCTAATCTCAGAAGTGATTCGAGTAATCTATTCATGCTCTGTATCGTTAGTCAGATGCCATGATTCGATATCTTTTCTGTCAGATACGAAAGTAAGTGATCTCAGCGTAACTCAGTTGGACTTTTTGAGTAATATGATCAGTGTCTGATTTAGTTCAGCCAGTGTTCAATTGACAATTCAGTTTTGAGTCTTTCATTTAGGAGTAGAAACTAGCATCGAGAGAGCTCAAGGAGGGGAACTCACCTATAAGTAGAGGGTGTGATTCTTAGAAGCAATCCCTTTTGCTCCAGAACTACGTAGCTAGTGTTGGTTGAGATATCAAACCTATTAGTTGAGGGTGGATAAGAGACATCATACCTGCTAGATGAGGGTAGATGAGGTGGATTGACCTGCTACATGAGGGCTTCACCATTCTCATTTGAGGACCTGCTAGATGAGGGTGACATAGAGTTGTCATTACCAGTGGCCCGATAATGACACCCTTCCAGCTGGGGCACAGGTTAGACCCCACATGTGGTAGGTTGGGGCATGTTTGTTAAGTGATTACTTCTCACAGTTTCAATTTCAAATTTAGTCTCAGTTTCAGAATCAATCTTCAGAAATCAGGACTGTCAGATACAGTTATCTATCAATTTGAGGAACTCAGATAGTTTCATTGATTTGTGGGCCATCCCATCATATAGACTTGTTCTTACATACAATTATTTGATATTACATTCAGAGATATGCTGTCAGATAGGCTTGATCATAGTATCAGATTTTTATTGAGTATTCTTGTTGTCAGATTCTGATATAATCATATTTCTTATCATTGATAAAGCTTCCGAAATTATCTGTTAGAAAGGTTGATTTCTAATCTTATCAGTCAAAAGCAGTAAGTCCAAGTATTTAGTCACTGATGTAAGCACATCCAGATCCTCATTTATCAGTATCAGATGAGTTAGTGATTCAGTATTTTAGTGTCAGTAGTGAGTTCAGTCTGCAGTAAAGTGGTATCTGAGTTTCAGTATCTAGAGTCGCCATAATTGTGTTCATGTTATGTGCATTAATGTATGTGTTCTCATGCGGCATTTTCATGATTCTTCAGTTTAGATATTATGCATGCATGAACCCTTGCATTAGCCTACCCCGTCTACATACTCGGTACATTTTTGTACTGACACATTTGTGCTATGGTATTTTATTTGATACCATAGGTTCAGAGGCACAGGATCTAGTTTATCTTCAATAGTTTGGTCCTAGTTAGCAGCAGTAGTAGTGAGTCCTCTTCTTCGAGGACGAGTCTCAGTTTACTACTATTGTTTTAGACTTTGTTTATTTTTTGTTGTTGAGCTAGTTGGGGACATGTCCCGTTAACTCCACAGTTTAGACAGTTAGAGGCTTTTCAGACGGATGTATTACTATTCAGTTTTTAGTTTTGAGTAAGTATAGATGTGTTGAACCTTATGGTAAGTTTACGTATTTTCATATATTATGCAGTGTACAGGTACAAATATCAATAAAAGGGTTAGCTTGTGGTCCTTCAGGTCCATAAGCACCGTGTGACATCTTGGGATGGGATATTGGGGTGTTACAAACGTGATATCAGATCCTAAGGTTCAAGAGTATCCTAGGGAGTCTGAAAATTCGGATCTAGTAGAGTTTTATACATAGGTGTGTAGCACGCCATATTTATATAAAAGAGGCTACATGATGTTTTGAGGAGCAGTTCCTCTTCTTTCAGTGATCATTTCGTGCGAGTGAGCATGAGATCAAGTTGATCCT
>NW_025834174.1:0-2035 GCF_002878395.1 Capsicum annuum
AATATGTTATTTAGCTATTGAAATTATGTGTCACTAATTACTATAGTCTTTATAGTGTGCATATATCCACGTGTTGTCATTAACTTTACATACAATAGTGAAGTTGTAAAATTATTTTTGTTTACCATATCTTTTAAACGTGAATAACAAAACATGATGTGATGAGTGACCTATCATAACTCAGTGCCAAAACTCTGGTCTTCTACTCTCTGAATCCAGTTTAATTAATTTACTATGAGAAAGAATAATTTCCTAATTGTTGTACTAAAAAAACTCAATTATTTTAAGGGAAAATAGCATAGCATGACCCATTTTAAAACTAATGGCCCAAGTTTGTGCCTATGGATATTTTATGTCCTGTCGGCTATACTAATTCCAAGTAATAACATCCATTTTCTATTCTTTCTCAATTTGGGCTATTTGACCTTTTTTTCTTAAATTTTCAGCCTTTTTCAACTTGAATCATCCGGCCCTTTTCTAAATATGTTGGGAAAATGACGTGGCTGACCTATTTTAAAACTAATGGCCTAACTTTGGGCCTATGGACATTTTATGTCCCGACGGCTATACTAATCCCAAGTAATAGTCATTATACTAATCCCAAATAATAGTCATTTTCTATTCTTTCTCAATTTGGGTCATTCCCTGTCTTGAGCCGGGGGTCTATCGGAAACAACCTTGCTACTTCTCCGGAGGTAGTGGTATGGAATGCGTACATCTTACCCTCCCTAGACCTTACTATGTGGGAATAAACTGGGTTTGTTGTTGTTGTTGTTGTTGTTGTTGTTGTCTCAATTTAGGCCATTTGGCGTTTTTTCTTAAATTTTCATTCTTTTCCAGCTTGGTATTAGGGCCCTTTTCTAAAACTGTTTCATTTGTTCTTTTTCTTTTTGCTACGAATTTTTTAACTGAAAAATATTTTTTTTGTTGTTTAAAAATAATATTATAATTGTATAGAACAGTATAGTTGTTATATAGAACATGTATCTATATAAGATATAAAAATTGTATAGTTCTAACAAATATATATATGTATAATATATATATATATATATATATATATATATATATATAATTGTATAAAATGTGTATAAAAATTATATAATTGTTATATAAAATGTGAAGCAGACTATATAATTATTATATAAATTGTGTATCAAAGTTGTATAATATTTGTATAGAATATGTATATGTATAAGATATGTATAGAAACTGTATAGAATGTGTATAGAACAAGCCAACAAATTGCAATGGCTATAAAATGAATTTTGAATTTCATAACTATTTTTGTGGAATTTATTTGAGTCGAAGTGCCATTTCTGTTCTTTAAATGACATAGCCTGGCGCATTTTAAAACTAATGGCCTATGTCTAGGCTAATGGACATTACATGGCCAGTCGGCCAATGTAATTTGCAAATTGGCCAATTTCAATTTTGGGCTATTTCAACCTTTTTAAAGTACTAGTTTAGGTGTATGCACGTGTACCACATTTTAATGAGTTTAAATATTACACTAAATAGAATATTTATTTAAATAATAAATATGAATATAATAATTAAATTTAATATCTTTTGAGTATGTAAAGATGGAGAATTTATTTATTAAACCTAACCTTTACAAAAAATATTTTTAAAAGTCGATCGACATTCATCTACCATCTGTAAATTGCAACAAAACAAAACAATAATAGAGATATCAAAATAATACAATTAAATCTAATATTTACTCAATCTCAAAGTCTTCCGATACTCATCTACCACTTGTAGACAATAACAAAATAATACGATAATAGAGATATCAAAATATTACAACTAAACCGAACCTTTATATAAAAAATTCCTCAAAGCCGACTAACATTTATCTATCACTTATAAACTGCAACAAAATAATTTCGATAAAAGTGATATCAAAATAATACAATTAAACTTAAATTTTACACAAAAAAATTTCTCAAAGTCGATCGAGATTCATCTACAAACCGTAAGCTACCACAAAATAACAAACTAATAAAGATATTACGATAATATAATTAAA
>NW_025834175.1:0-1602 GCF_002878395.1 Capsicum annuum
CTCTGTTCGGTCAATGTATATAAACAACTCTGCAGTCCTTTTCCGTCCACTTCTCAGTTCTCGTGGATTTGGAAGCTCACAACACTACCGAAAATAAAGCACTTAATTCCTCCGACTTTGCTGCCATGATAGGTTGCCTAATTAACACTTTCTTGACACAGAAAAAAACATAACAGCAGCTTTAAGGACTCAAAAAATTATTGATCACAAGTTGCAAAGCCTCAGTATAAACTTCTTATTGACAGCTCCTTAGGACTACAATTACAATTTCACAGCTGTAAACTTTGCAAGTTATAAATGTTTGATACAACAATTGCTGACATGATTCATATGAACAAAATGTCTTTGATCATAGTCAGAACAGAGAATTCACATATGCAAAGACAGATGTTGTGAAGTGAACATGGAGAGTTGTCACAGCGGCCGTATGAAGTCTTCGTTTGTGCTGCATCGTCAAAATGATGTCCGTAAGTTTAGCTGAATATAATTTTATATGTTAAATGTTATTAATGAATGGCAAAATCCAACAAATAAAATGTATGCAAAAAGCAGAAATCCTACAAGAAAGCATGTTTCTTTACTGATCAGATCAACGCAAACTGGAATATTAGGAGTATTTCAATAATATCTGAAGGACAAAAATGTTCACTATAAGTCCTACAAAAAAGCTTGTTACTTTACGAACAACATCCAGTTATCTGTACTAACTGAATTATTAAAAGTACTTCAAGAATATCCGAAGAACCAAAATGTTCCATAAATCTGTAACAAAATGTTTATAATACTTTCATCTGTAAAAAGGGCGCATTCAAGGAGTATCTCTACCATTCATGATGTCTTCAAATGAATAGCAGCAAACATCTTGCTATTAGATAAATGGAAAGACAATTGCCTCATCTTATTACTTGCTCAGTAAAGGAATCAAAACTGATGAGCACTTTCTAAAACAGAAAATAAAGCAAATAAAGTTCGAGGTCAGGGATTAGTAATTTTTCTATGTTTCCCTCACTAAAAATATAGAAGGTATCATAAGCTCGGCAGTTGCTAGAGACCATCATGTTATTACTACTTCTCTGTGACAAAAGTGACCTACTGTTGACTTCCAGATTCTATTTACCCTTCTTTAAGTATTTCATGTTTGTCATTATCGACCAAGTACAGCTCAAAAGTTAAAAGGCACCACGAACAAGTAATGCAGTTCTTCTTTAAGTACCTAAAGCAGCTATAAGACTCAGAACTTATTTATCACAGGTTGCAAAGCGTCAGTGTAAACTTCTTATTGACAGCTTCGTTAAGACTACAATCACAATTTCACAGCGGTAAACTTTCGCAAGTTCTAAATGTTCTATACAACAATTTCTGAAATGATTCATAGGAACAAAATGTCTTTGATCATAGTCAGGCAAGAGAATTCACATATGCAAAGAAGTAGAAGTTCAGCAATAACTCAAAAAGGGAACACCAGACAGATTTTATGAAGTGAATACCGAGAGTTGTCACGGTGTCTGCATGAAGCCTATGCTCTTGCTGCATCATCAAAAAGATGTCCGTTAGAATCGGAATATAATTTTATGAGTTAAATTTTATTGATGAATGGCAAAA
>NW_025834176.1:0-3135 GCF_002878395.1 Capsicum annuum
TTAATATAATTAATTAATCAAAGTAAATAGAATCACTTATTTATCTAAGTAATATTTGAAACTTACAAGACGGATCCTAGAAAATTAAATCAACTCGAATGATAAACATCTCTAATTACACTAAATCAATAAAGGTGTACGTCATCCCAATAGATTACGTCCGAAAAAAAGTATTTATCAAAATAATTAATCTAATGAGATGAAGTCTGAGTTATATTGAAGTATTGTTTAAATTTGATGTAATTAGTTAATCAAAATTAATATGCACTTATTTATTTAAGTTAGTTTTAAGACTTACAAATATACCTGAACTTAGATAAATGATACAAATAGATATCCTCCGTCATACTTTAGGTACAAATATACCCTTGCCATTAATGAAAAGGTGCGTATATACCCCTAAACTTAGATAAATGACACAAATATACCCTCCATCATACTTTAGGTACAAATATACTCTTGTCGTTCATGAAAAGGTATGTATATACCCTTGAACTTTGATAAATAGTACAGATATAGCATCCGTCATACTTTAGGTACAAATATATCAAACTTTAGGTACAAATATATTATACTTGCCGCTAATGAAAAGGTACAAATATACCCTTCTCACTAATGGCATGACACGTGTCACAATCTTATTCATTTGCTCTTTTTAATTTAATTTATCATCACCCTACCTGAAAATAATTCTAATTTAACCCACAAACCAATTCAAATAATAACTCAAACCCAACCCCGTATAATAGAACCTCCAAGACGCATCTATATTCATACATATTTATTTTATCTCTCTTTTTCTATTAGATCGGGTCGGGTTGGGGTTATTATTTGAACCGGGTTATGGGTTAAATTAGAATTATATTGGGGTGGGGTTGTGATAAATTAAATTAAAAAAGCCAAATGAGCAGGATTGTGACATGTGTCCTGCCATTAATGAGAAGGATATATATGTACCTTTTCATTAATACAAGGGTATATTTGTACCTAAAGTATGTCGGAGGGTATATCTGTACCATTTATCAAAGTTCAGGGATATATATGTACCTTTTCATTAATGAAAAGGGTATATTTGTACCTAAAGTATGACGGAGGGTATATCTATACCATTTATCAAAGTTCAGGGGTATATTCATATCTTTTCCGTTGTAAAAATGATCAAGTCAAATGATTAACATCTCTAACTATATTAGATCAATAAAGGTATTATTATGATCAAACAGGGTTTGACTCAAATAACAACGGCACAACACATAAATGTGTCCTTTAACTTGACTTCAGCTCATTTATGCCGTCCAACGTCAGGTGTGCATGAAGAAGCGTACTACGCGGCGTATTCATATCCTACGTAGGGTTAAACCCTGTGATTCACATTCCGAAATATTTTTAGTTCAGTTGATTTATGTAGTACCACGAGTTTGCAAAAATAAAGTATTTTAATAATATGGACAACTAATTATGGGTTGCATACAAATTTTCAAAATTTATATAAAACTGATTGGGGACCAAAATGTGATTTTGTAAAACTTTGACATATATGTGCATTCTTAAAAGTGAAAAGTGAATGCACTAACTCGTGCTTTAATAAAATTAGAATTGTACAAAAAATCCTAAACCCTTAATTCTTAATTTTGGGTCTAAATATTCCTAAACCCTCACTTCTTATATTTTGATTCACTGCCAATTTTTTTTCTCAAAATCCAATGTTTAGCCTCAAACTCATCTCCTGAGGCATCTTTGGAAAACATCAAAAGCATCAAAAGTAAGTTATTCTCTATCTAAAGTTACTTTTTCTTGTTCACTTAAAAGTGTCTTCCATTTTTTTGAGTTGTTTAGATAATGATTGCTGTGGTGATTATTAATTTTCTATGAACAAACATGAATTTAGAAAATAATGTTATATAAAGAGTAACACATAATAGCCAATATTGAAAAACATGACAGGAGTAATAAAGATGCAAATTATTACTCTTCTTTTCTTTGTTTTAGTTATAGTTTTGCTTAACTCCTAAGAAGTGATGTTTTATTTTTCTTTTATTTATAGGAATTTGAAATGGACAAGACTTGGATAAGTTGTACCGACAGATTGAGCGATGTGTATGAGAAAGGAGTCAAGAATTTTCTTTAATTTGCTTTTAAGGACAAAGAACCAGATGATGAAATTCCTTGTCCTTGTAAGACATGCAACAATGTTCTCTACCACACTAGAGATGAAGTAGAGGACTATTTAATATTTACTGGGATAGTCCCATCGTAGATGGCTTCATCATGGAGAATTTGCAGCTAAAAAGCAAAAAACCAATAATAATGAAGTAGAATAAAAGGATGTAAAAAGAGAGCAAGGTAAAGATATATTTAAAATGATTAATGATATTGTTGGCCCTGATATCATGGATTATTGTACTGAGGTTAAGTTTAAACAAGATGGTGCTTTAGAACCTACTTCCAAATTTTCCAAATTGTTGGAGGATGCTGCACAACAACTCTATCCTGGTTGCGAAACATTCTCCAAGTTATCACTAATTTTTGAACTTTTTCAAATTGTCTTCATGGTTTGAGTGATAAAGCAGTTGATAGCATACTGAAGTTAATTAAACGAGAACTTTCTTCCGGTGAAACTTTACCAGAGTCATTCTATGAAGCAAGAAAAGTGATTCGAAATTTAGGTCTTCGTTATGAAAAAATACATGCTTGCAAGAATGATTGTATGTTATTTTAGAAACATAATGCAAAGGTTGAATCTTGCTGTATTTGTGGAGAATCTAGATGGAAATCAGTTGAAGGTCAAAAATCTAATGGCACTACTCAAAGAAAGGCTGATAACAAAGTTCCTCAAAAAGTGTTACGTTACTTTCCCTTGAAGTCAAGATTGCAAAGGTTATTTGTGACATCAGAAATAGCTTCATACATGACATAGAATAATGATCGTCATTCAAAAGATGGGGTTCTTAGACATCCAGCAGACTCTGAGGTGTGGAAATATTTGGATATGTCTAATTCGGTCTTTGCTAAAGATCCTCGTAATGTTAGACTCGGTTTAGCAGCTGATGGAATAAATCCTTTTGATAACTTGAATATTTCTCATAGAACTTGGTCAGTTATTATTACTGTATATAACTTACCCCCTTGGATGTT
>NW_025834177.1:0-3672 GCF_002878395.1 Capsicum annuum
CGGACCCATAAGGTTGTTTTTAAGTTCCCTGGTGAACCAGTTATTGAGTTGTAGGATGGTTCCCTAGATCCTAAGAAAAGGTTTATACCATATCTTAGAGCTTGATGATTAATCTTTAAAGGGTGTCTATATCATCTAGTCCGTGTTAAAGACTCTAACTTGAAAAGTCCTTTGCATTCGATTTCGGTGGTGAATGAGCTTTATGAGGTCTTTCCTGACGACCTTCCTGGTGTTCCTCCAGAGAGAGAGATTGAATTTGGTATTGATTTGGTTCTGGACACTCATCAAATATCTATTCCTCCTTATAGAATGGCTTCGACTGAGTTGAAGGAACTCAAGGAGCAACTTAAGGATCTTTTGGATAAGGGCTTTATCCATCCTAGTGTGTCCTCGTAGGGCACACTAGTTTTAGACATGCGTAACAAGGATGGTTCCCTTCAAATATGTATTAACTATCGACAGTTGAATAAGGTGACGGTTAAGAACAAGTATCCTCTTTCAATAATAGATGACTTGTTTGATCAGTTGCAATGTGACAAATATTTTTCAAAAATAGATCTTCGATTTGGGTATCATCAGCTTAATATTAGGGAGGTGGATATCCCTAAGATGATATTCCATACCCGGTATGGGCACTTTGAGTTCTTTGTTATGTTATTTGGTTTGAGTAATACCCCGATGGCATTCATGGATTTGATTAACAAGGCTTTCATCAGTTTTTGGATCTATTTGACATTGTCTTCATAGATGACATCTTAGTGTACTCTAAGAGTGAGATAGATCATGCCAATCACCTCTGTATTGTGTTGTAAACCTTGAAGAGCAGTAGTTGTGCGCCTAATTCTCAAAATGTGAATTCTAGTTGAATCCTATAACTTTTCTAGGTTGTATTATTTCTAGTGAGAGGATCATGGTATATCCGCAAAAGGTTTAAGTGGTTGAGAGGTGGCCTAGACCCATGACTCCAATAGACATTCGAAGCTTCTTGGGTTTTTCTTGGTATTATAGGAGGTTTGTGGAGAGTTTTTTTATGATAGCTTCCCCATTGACTAAGTTGAGTCAGAAGAAGGTAATGTTCTCTTGGTCAGATGCTTATGAGGGTAGTTTTGAGAAACGGAAGGAGTTTATGGTTTACTGTGATGTATCTTGGGTAGGGCTTAGTTGTGTTTTGATGCAACATGGGAAGGTGATAGCCTATGCTTCTACGAAGTTAAAAGTACATGAGAGAAACTATCCTACTCATGACTTGGAGCTATTAGCCGTGGTGTTTACATTGAAAATCTAGCGGCACTATTTGTTTGGAGTGGATGTGGACATATTTTCTTATCATAAAAGTCTACAGTATGTGTTCACTTAGAAAGTACTTAATCTCATGCTTAGGAGATGGATTGAGCTTCTCAAGGACTATGATATGAGTCTTCACTACCATCTAGGGAACGCTAATGTTATTGCTGATACTCTTAGTAGGTTGTCCATGGGGAGTTTAGCTTACGAGGATAACAAGAGGTGGGAGTTGGTGAAGGATATTCACCGCTTGGATAATCTTAGAGTTCACCTTTTGAACTCCGAGAATGGTGGTATATTGATACAGAAAGTGGTTCGGTCATCTCTTGGATTCAAGATCAGCTCGATTGGATTGAAGTGGTGAGCTTCCATATTTTTGAAGGCTCTATTTCATGTCATAGATGTCTTCATATACTCTGGTTATTTCATAGACATTGGTTTTGGCTATGGTTGGGGGCATGTCCCAATCGGATATTGTTTTACTTTTGGTTACAGGATTTGTGGAACTACTATGGGTTTGTATGGGCGGTGTCGACAACGGTGTTAGTCATGTATTGGTAGTGGTATTGGGGATGATATCGTTTGATTGTATTTATGATTGTTTCATCCTATTATGTTATAGACTCGTACTTGGTTATTATTTTGGTTTTGGTCAGGTTAATGGTTGGGTATGGGATGGTTGGACTTTCTTTGATTGGTCATGATTATAGACCTATCCCAGAGTCTGGAATTATACAAAAAGATATATTGTTATATGTTCAGAATTCATCCAACACAGGGTATGTGTTTGGAGGTTAGGTTGGATAATGGGGGTGGTCCACGGTCCTGGTTGGACATGAGATGCACCTTACGATAAGGCCCCAATTTGGGTGATGTTAGGTTGCCTCCCATGCAATGCATGATTTAATTTTGCAGCACGACTCGGGTATCTGGAATGCTCAAAATACATCATGATACCCATAGGAATATCCTCCAGGTTCATCAATATAATCAATCACTGACACTACCCTCATATCGGTTGGCTGCTACATTGACTTTTGGATGTTAAATGTAGCCTCCTGTAATACCCCATATGTTTCCAAGCTAGGAAATGAATTAGTTCTCCTACGTATGTAACCTCATATCCTGTGATTCATATTTGAGTACATGATTTATAGTGAGTATCCTAGAGATAAGATAGCTTATGATGTGTTAAGCATGATCATGTGAGTCACTCAGAGTAAGGCAAGCTAATACCTTTTGGGATCCATCAAATTTTAGTGTGTGATTCCGCAAGAGTGACCTTTGAATAAGGATAACTTGATTTATATGTGTCATTTTGGCAGATTTATACCCACCAAATTGTAGAGAGTCAAATTAGCTTTCCAACGATTCCAATTTTATAAAAATCCGACACCCGAGAAAGAAGTTATGGCCCTGCAAAGTAGGAGTGCGACGCATAAACAATCGCACATGGCTACTGGAATAAGTGTGCGACAGGTTGTGCGGTACACACCCTCAAGTGTGCGATAGCATGTGCAACGCACACCATAGCTTATGCGTTAGCATGTGCGGCGCATACCTTAGCATGTGCGATGAGGTGTGCGACGCACACTTATGATTTCAGCCATGAAAAACACTTAGTTTTTGAGTTATTTTGAGGATAATTAAGTCTTTTAACACTCCTTAAATGTCCCAATACTTAAACTCACGAAATTTATAGCTTCTAATCACATTACAACCCTATTAACATCTTAAGTTCATTATCCATGAGCACAAGAAGGAGAAAAACAACTAGCATTGCATAATCAAGCTTGAAGGTCCAGTCTTTCAACAATTTCATCGCCATTAAGGTATGCGCAGTGTTCATCCATGGATCCTTTCATTCGTGGAGTTCAAGAATCAATCTTTTATAACAAAATCATGAATGTTTTGTGGTGATATGGTTGTATTCATATTGTTGTTGGTGGTTTGTGTTATAGAGTGGGAATTTGATGAACTTCCAGGAAGATTGTGATCACATAGTTGGAACCCATGAATTTGGGTGGATTAAAGTGGTGTAAGTTTGTGAATACACCTATTCCTTAAAGAGTGCATGTAAGGTGTTTGATAAAATACGTAAGAGACTAGAAATAATGCATTATAGTTAAATTGTGACTAAATGAAGGATTCATGATAGGTCTCTATGATTCAATGTCATCCATGTTGATAATGTGTCTTGTGAAGACTGTTGGATTACTCATGAACTAGTCTTATGGAATGATGATATGTTTACTTGAAAAACTCACTCAAGTACAACATGTAGATACCTATGTACTTCATGAAATTCCCCAAGTTATGATATTATGGATTGCGGTTGTAATATGTAATGAGCATGATATTAGCTATGCAAGTATATACATGTTGTAT
>NW_025834178.1:0-4940 GCF_002878395.1 Capsicum annuum
TTTTTTACTCTAGAACTTGTGTGAAAAATGGGAGAAAATCAGCTTAGTATGAATTTTATAAGGATCCCAGGTTTTGCTAAAGAGGACACTAGTCCTCCTTAGCAATCAGCGCTAAAGTATAGTCCACTAAATCATAAAAGGCAATGCTAAAGATGTTTGCACTTTAGCAGAACACGCTGAGATGGCTTGGGCCACTTAAGGACACACAGGGCCACTTTAGTAGTCACACCATGTGGAGACATGGTATTTTTTTGAGTATCCACCAATCCCTTGAGATTTATTTGGAATCCCATATACGTAAAAAAAACTATGCTACCCTGTCAATTTTGATGTTCCATAGTTAATGGCACTGTTGAAATTTCCATTCTAGATCATTTTGAGAAAAAGTAGGCCCCACACCCAAGTGTATTTTTCATAAGTTTTGACCAGTAGCCTCAAATGAGTACGGAAGCCTTTGGACCCAACCCAAAGGTCCACCTAGCTTAAAATCAATATTTTGGAGATGTTGTAACTATCGGAATAGGCATACGTTTGACTGAAGTATTTTTTTGGTAGCCAATTCTAACCAACAAAGACATCAAAATAGGGAATTAGCTTTAAAAACCTATTGAACTTCTAAGTAAATAGTCAGCTACACCAAGTCATACATGACCTATGGAAGCTATAGGAAAACTCTAAACAATAAAAATGAGTAAAAATGCAAAAAATGCCCCGGAGGGTCATTACAACATCCACTACTAAAAGAAATTTCTCCCATGAATGTAAAGGATTAGAAAGTATCTAAAGCATCAAACAGGGTAGGATATTGGGCCCACATATCACTCTCGATCTCCCAAGTAGCCTCCTCTTATGGGAAGTATCTCCACTAAACTTTAACTACTGGAATCTCTCTCAAAAGTGCAAATGCAGACATCCCTGGCTAATATGAATAAATTCTCATCTACAAAGGTCAACTGCTCATCCAACTGAATTGAGTCCCACCGAAGAATATGATACTCATCAAGAATATAAAACTGTAATATGATGACTAATAAATTTACCACTTATTTCACTAAAAATTTATGTTCTCTACTACGATTTGAATATATGAATGAGAAAATTTCTTGATTAAATACCCCAATTTCCATATTTTGTAGGTACTCAGGTGATGAGATAGAAAGATGTAAAGTTGAGCTAAAAAGAAAACAAAAGCAGGAGAAAAGTGCAGAGCTAAAGACCCTGCACAAAGTCAGGCTTAATTACCATGGTTACGATCGCGACCCATCAAGTTGGGTCATCTTTTGCAATCACTCTATGAGGGCCATGATCGCAGTCAGTAAAGAAGGGTCACCGTCCACAATTGTGTGAATCTGACTGTGGTCGCGATAGCCACGATCGTGGACAAACTTGTGCAATTTTGGCAACATGAGAATATGCCAGGGGTAATTTTCTAAATTTAGATAGCTGACCTAAATCCATTTAATGGCTCAAACCCTTTCTCATTTTGGTATTCTAGACTTTTGCAAGGAAGTTAATTTAAAGTTTACAAAAACAAAATTAGGCAACAATTGTATTTGAATTTCATGCTTTGAATTTAGGGAAATTGAAGGATGGATTCTATGAATGAACCTTAAGGTATATTTCTTTCCCTTTACTTCACGAGTAGCTAAACTTTTCTTGTCATGGGATTATGTTAAACTAAGGTGTAATCATGTGTGGGTTGTTATGTATTTGTGTTGATTCTTGTTTATTGATGATGTGTTTCACTATTTCTTTGTTTAATAAGTTAGGATTTGGGGGTGAAAGACCCAAATATCAAAAATTGATTTATGTTTAAAGCTCACATCAACCTTGAAAGAGGGGTGTGGGTGAACTTTTGGAACCCATGCGATCCTTGAAAGAGGGATATGTGTGACAAAGAAATAGTGGACAATTAATAAATGTAGTTTGCTATCTTTGGTCATCTTAGAAATAAGGGTGAATAGAGATTTAGCTATGTTTTTGGCATCTTCCGTGAAATATGGATGCCTAATTGAGGTATTAGGTGGTTTTAATTGAAACAATTGTTAGGTACTCAAAAGGGTCAATAGATGATATTCATAAGGCTTTGTTGATAAACTAGCCTCAAGGACCTTCAACTTAGCCTACCACATCATTAATAACTAGAATATGCACCAAATCATCATGTTTCCATGCATAACTTTCCCTTAGTCAGACATAATCCCAAGATCCTTCTCATTTTAAATTTTAAATCAAGTGTTTCTTTAATTTGTTAACTTGAGTTTATATTTATAAGTCCTTGTTCCAAACCAACCTCTCATTTTGAATCATGAATTTTACTTTGTTTTTATTATGGGTATCTTTTTAGTAACTATTAACACCCACAGGAATAGAAATCTAATTTCACTTCTCATGGATTCGACCTCAACATAGCTATTGATAACGATCGTCCTCTAAAAGTTTTAATGGTATAGGTGAGTGTTACCACAACATAGAAACATGGAAAACTAGATGAACAACAATAAAATTTGGGGATAAGGCTAACTCATAATCCACCTCACCAATTGAGTGAAGTACCTCAAAAGGTCCAGTATATCTGGGTTTGAGCTTGTCTTTTCTCCCGAACCTTTTTACACCCTTCATAGAAGGGACTAGAATAAATACCTGATAATTTACTCCAAATCTCAAGGCATAGAGTCTAAAATCTATATAAGCCTTTTGTCTACTCTAAGCTACCCTCAACCTATCTTGAATCACCATGACTTCACCCAACAACTATTGAAGTAAGTCAGTACCATGGGGGATAAACTTAGAGGTCTCAAACCACCCAATCAAGGAATGGAATTTCCTATCAAGAAAATCCTCAAAAGGTGCCATATCAACGCTCAAATGATAGCTATTATAATATATGAGGTCAGCCAAAGCTAAGTGCTGCTCCCACTAACCTCCAAAATATATAACACAGGATCAAAGCATATCCTTGAGAACCTAAATAGTCTTCTCTAACTTCCCATTAGTCTAAGGTTGGAAGTATTTACTAAGATCCACTTGGGTACCCAAATCTTCCTTAAAATCTCTCTAAAAGCTAGAAGTGAAAACCCACCCATCGTATAAATTGATAGATGTAGGCTCATAGATAGATAAGGGCTTATCTCTCAACACTGAAGGATATCTAAATAGAAATGAAATGTATTGATTTGGTCATCCAATCTACAGTAACACAAATACCATAAAAATTATAAGAAGTGTAAGACAAACAACTAACAAAGTCCAAGGTAATCCACTAACACTTTTACTCGAGAATGAGAAAACTCTAAATTAAGCCACTAGATCTCTAAAGCTTTGTCTTTACCTACTAAAAACATAGGCAATGAGATATAAAGTCCACCATATCACTCTTTATCCCACTCCACCAATAATACTACCTCAAATCACTATATATCTTAGTTGTACCCAGATGAAAAGAATATATAGAGCTATGAGCCTCATGAAAAATTGACTAAATAAAGTCTCCACCCCTCAAAAACACAAAAGTAGCTATCAAACCTCAAAACACCATCAAAATCTATGGTATCCCTTTTGGACTTGCCACTGAACACCTAATCACTAGTGATAAAAAGTTTAATATCCCCAAACTGATGACTCTAAATCTCCTCAAATAATGAGGAGCTCACTTTAACACTATCAAGAATACTCTTATGGTCTGAAATATCAAGTCATACTATCAAGGTGTTTAAGGAATAGACATCCCTACAATGACCCTTTAAGTTATTTTCCATATTTTTGATTATTTTCTATGATATATCTTCTCTATAGATGTCCTAAGTCATTTATGACTTACTGGAATTAACAGTTTGATTACCGAATAGTTCGTTGGGTTTTGATAGGTAATTTTATATTTTGAAGTCTTTCTTGGTGTCAAATGGCCACGGGGCAAAAAATTAGCGAAATGACCTCGAAATAGAATTCTAGTTGTGCCAGAAACTCTAAAATATCAACTTTAGGCTAGGTGGACCTTTGGTTAAGGTATCAAGACACCCAAGCTCATTTAAATCTATTAGTCAAAAAGTTAAGAAAAAGAAATAGAGGTGTGGGATCCTTATTTGATCAAAACAACCTCGGATGGAAAATTCGATTATGCCATTGATTTCGAAACATCTAATTTTGTATGATTAAATATTTTGTTTTATATACCAGATTCTAAATAAATCTTGAAGGCTTGGTAGAAACTTAGAAGATTTTCCAAGTTTTAACTATCATTTGGTGTAGCTGCTATCGCAAGATAAAGGCCGCGGTCACAGTACCCTCAGCAGGAGAACTGGTGATCGTGAGAAGAAGTGATGCAATCACAACCCTTTTTTTAGTCACCAAGATAGTGCACTCACATATTTAGGTCCGAGAAGCGAGACTCGAGTACCTAATATGGGTATAAATAGACCCTTATGTCGTTAATTCATCCATTTCTCACCCATTATTTATGAGCAAAAAACCTAAACAGTGAAATA
Organism: Capsicum annuum; assembly: GCF_002878395.1. Lineage (NCBI taxonomy): Eukaryota > Viridiplantae > Streptophyta > Magnoliopsida > Solanales > Solanaceae > Capsicum > Capsicum annuum. The sequence continues at coordinate 4,485 of NW_025834178.1, forward strand.
TCTTAAAATAACAACTGAAGCATGATTAATATTTATTTGCATGACCGTCTTTCAATTTAAGGTAGAATTCACCTTTTTCATGATGGATTTAATTGATTTCTTACCCCAAATAGTAAGACCTTAAGGGTTTATTTTAGCCCAAATTTGTCTTGGATTTCATCCATTTTTAGGGTAATGATATCTTGAGCATCTAAGAACATTGGGTTAGTTTTAGAAACTTGATTTTTGTAAGTGGGACTGACATAGGTTTGGATGTAATTTTTGGACTTGAAGCACAATGGTGCAATATTGGTATCATTATTATTGTATTGATGAGTAGAATGTGTTTTGATATCTTGGCACCTTGCAGAAGCTTCTCAAAAGGGAAAGGTGGTGGTATAGTGGTTTGTTAAGATTTTTTTCGACATCGAGGTAAGTTAGGTTTTATCCCTTATGGATTGAGCTATTTCATAGTAT
>NW_025834179.1:0-3361 GCF_002878395.1 Capsicum annuum
TATAATAAAAACATCTAGTAACACTGCCTCAAGTCCGGCAGGTATAGCATAGCACTTTCCATGTCTGCTATTGAACTGAATAACTCTACTACCACTATCACGAGCACCATTACCTGTACCTTATGCACTTCTAGTAGTACCTCTCCCACCTTGGGACTCACCTCTTACTATTGATATAAGAGTAGGCCTTAAAATATGACAAGGTAAATCCTTTGCCACGTATCAAAATTCCTCACATATAAAACAACCTCTGCGCCCAACTCAATTAGAGAAGGTACGACTGTGCTATAATGTCCACCCTGGGACGATGCTCGACTACCTCTAGCCATGGAACCTTAAGACTTACTAATCGAATCCTACAAAGCATCATGCATTGGTATACTATAGTAACTATGGGAACCTCTAAAATTTATGCCTCAAGGGATGTGACCACTGAACATGCCCTGACGGTGCACCTTCTTGGTGTTTCCTTGAGTAGATTAAATAACAGACACAATCATCATCAAATGATCCACCACACTCTAAAATAAATCCCCTAACATTATCATATGGGTAGCAGCCAACTGAAAAGTGGTATCCAATCCCTTCAAAAACAATTGAATCCTTTCAAACTCAATGGCGATACTAGCAATAAAATTTTTAGAGAAGGCATGGAAATATGAATCATAATTGGCAATAGTCATGGATCCCTTCCAAGTGATCAAACTTATCTATTATCTGATCCCTTAAATTTTAAGGAACAATCCTATCAAACAAGGCAGCAGCAAACTGATGCCAAATTATCTCTGGCGAACTAAGCTATTTTGTACTAACAAGTGACCTCAACTGATCTCTAATGACATCTCTGAACTTATAGGTAGTGTAAGTAGCTCCATTCGACTTGAGCAATCCAAGGTTATATAACTTCCTCATACAATCAATCAAGAACTCATAGGCATTCTCGCCCACAACACCACTGAACTTGGATAGACCCAAGCAATTAAATCTCTCAAACATCGTCTGGTCCTCAGATCTAATAGGAGGAATAGTAAATCTAACAAGTTGTAATCCTACTTGAAGGGGAAACACCGTTAAAGGTTGAATTCCTAAATTTGGAATACATACTCAAATAGTGGCATCAAAGGAGAAAAAATGTACAAAGTCTATGGAATACCATAATCAGATATTTGTACTGAAGGAAGAATCTTACTCTAAATTAGAAGAACACCATAAGTAGACTCTAGCACAGGTAGAGGTACAACACTCAGCGCTGGAGGAATATAATGTGAACTAAAAGTAACACCATCTAAATAAGTTTGTAGATGAATCAATTACCCTCCAAGACTAGGGTTGTAGTACTTTGTAGAACTAGAGTAGGCTCCACATATCTAGTATTCTCAACCAAGGGCTCAGTAGAGATCCCCATAGTACTACCTCTAGAAGGGAATAATCCTTGTGCCCGTCCTCTACCGCGAGCCAGTCCGTAACTCATGAATTGTCCCCTAGGTTGGGCTCTCTCCTCGGATGCTATCTTAGTATCCCAAGACTCATGGGATTTAGTGCTCACCATCTGTGTAGAAAAAAGTAAAACATAATTTAGAATATAGGGTATGAAAAATACAATAATAAGGAATAAAATAAGGACGTTTCCTCAAGATATTTTCCATCCCCTTGAAAATAGATACAAATGCCTATATATTGATCCCCAAGACTTCATTAGACACCCTGTTATTACACTAATAAAACCGATAAAACTATCTACTCTAATACTAATTTCTCATGACCAAGAACCTAAGGCCATGATGGACTTATTGTGGCTAAGCCTTCATAAGTAATCCAATCACCCAAGTTGATAAGATAGAAGAACATAATACAACAATTTGCGAGATAAGACTTCTGGAGAAAAGTAAGCCCATACAAGTACAACAATAGAAAAAGTCTTAAGAATAAAGATACCATAAACTATCCTATAACATGGTGTCAAAGTGTAAGAATATGTTATGACCCAAAAACCAAGGGGTCATAATGGCACTTGTCGTGGAAAGCCATAACATGTAAGCCTATAACCAAAACTAATATGACATAAAAATTAAATACCTAAATCTAAGGCAAGGCTTCTAGAATGAAGCCACCATAAAAAAATAATAATGGCAGAGGTACACAACAAAAAATACCATATAAATCCCAAAATATGGTATCACAGTGTACGACTAATAAATACATCTCGAATATGAACGATAAAATAGTAATCCAAAAGGATCAATGATGACTGGTGGTTTTACCACTCATTTGCACCAAACATATGTGCACATTACCATGTTTTGTATAAGAAAATGAGGTATCATCATGATTTAAATGCACTAATATCCAAATTTTGTAGGTATATAGTCAGGAAGGTGAAAAGATGTGTATTGGATCTAAAAGGGATTAAATTGAAGCAAAATAAGTGTAGTTGGAGACCTAGAGTAGTTCACCCTCATTATTGTGATCGCAATCCTTAGGCCGCAATCGCTGTCAGTCAAGATGGTCAGCACAATACGATCGTAGAGCACAACTATAGTCGTTAGATGCGGTCACATTTGAACCTGTGTAATCATAGTTCAGCGGGAATATGACCCAGGGAAATTTTGTGAAATAGCATAGACAAATCCCAAATCCTATATAGGCAAAAACCTTTTCTTCTTTAGGGATTTATTATCTCATTGACAATGTTTAATTAGAAGCAAGAAACCCTTATTAGGCAAGTGTGTAACTAATTGTGGAGGGTTAATTTTATAGTATTTTGTAAGAATGAAAGCTTTGGATAATCCAGATGGTATATCTTTCTTTACTTTCTTCATAAATATCTAAGTAAATCAGTCTTAGGATTAGGTTGAACTAAAGTGTAAATGTATGAGGGTGTTGTTGTCTTTGCATGATGGTTAGTTGTTGAGTATGAATTCTACCATTACTTGAGTTTATGAGTTGCAATTTGTGGGTGAAAACCCAAAATCTCCAAATGGGTTTGATAGGTGAAATCTCAAACTCTAGAAACCCTAATCATCCTTGAAAGAGGGATAAAAGTGAATATATGGTAACCACTAACATCTTTGAAAGAGGGTTATAGGGAGATAAAGCAATGGTAGACAATTAAACCTATGGTTTAGTACCTTTTGTAATCTTAGAAATAAGTGTAATATGAGTGTAAATTAATTCAAGAGAAACATCCTAGAAATAGGGATGCTTGATTGAGGTTTTGGATGATTACGAAGTGTAAACTTGTTTGGTGCTAGAAAGAGTTAATGGGTGAAATCGTTGTGGTCTTATTGAATGATTGACCATAATGATCTTCGACTTAGCCTATCTCTTAGTTAACAACTAATATTCATGTTAAACCATCATC
>NW_025834180.1:0-2343 GCF_002878395.1 Capsicum annuum
AGAGCATATGGGGGTGAATTCAATAAGTAAACAATATCATCACAATTTATAAAATCATGCATGGTAAATGTAAATAACTCACATAGGATTGAGAAGTCTGAAAACTAAGGATCATAAATCATGAACAATAAAGCATATAATATAAATCTTGTAAGCCATTACATTCAGTTCCAAAAATATTTTCTTTTTGAATACTATACAATATCTTGTCAACTATAAGGGTAATACTTCATCTCCAAACTATAAGAATCTTAAAAAAAGGACAGCTTCCAAAACATATGCTTTTATCTTAAAACTTTGAAACAGTAGACTGTATTAAAAGTAGGGGACTTCATGTGGGAGTTCTTCTAATTGAAATAATCCATGTCAGCATTCATGAAGTCCAACGTCTTACCCACATTGGGGAGAGATGTTCTACCCTTGACATTGGAATAGAACCTATATCTTAAGTGATCACTATCTTTGTGGGAATGATCTTAATCCTACTGTGGCACGTAGTTCTGGTGTATGAAACCTTGGTAACTTACCCATCTTACTGCTAAATACTACTCCCATTTTTATGCTAAGGATCTTAGAATATCCACTTCAGGATAGCACAAGTGTCTACAAGAAAATCAATTATGCTGTTTCTTTTCTTTATATGTTAAGTCAAATGAACAATATGGATTATGTATCTTAGCTTTGGACTAAAAGTTCAAATCTTTATACAAAATCTGAGAATAATCTTATCATACGTTGCATGTAGCACAAAAAATCTGTAAATATCAATCTTTAATTAGGGCTTAATGAGCTAAGCATCAAACTCACTTTATAATATCATAATGTTCATGCTTGATAATGTAAATATTGATAAATTAATTCAAAATCTGGAAATTTCTAAAAAAAATACATGAAAATATGAACATAATCATGTAATTAAACTTCTAAATCACTTGAAATATCATAAGCTTGTGAATAACAATAATGGGTATAAACCCTAACTTGAATTTCATGAGAAGTCATATAAAAATTCAGTAAAATTGGAATTAAAATAAGTTTTTGGGCACAAGGATGAAAAGATTGTCTTTTTTCATAACACCGCATACCTTAATCAATGATTTTAGATGAAAAGTTTGAATCTTGGACTCCTAATGTGTCTTTGGAGATGATTTCCTAGAGTTCTTGAATTGGAAATCGTTAATCTTGAATTTCCTTGGAGAATTAATGGAGGAATTGGATTTCTTAGGGAGTAAACTTTGATGATATAGGGTTTTGTTTAAAAGTATTTTGGTGAAAATGGGAATAATATGCTTAGGATGAGTTAATTGATTTGTTATTCATGACTTAGGGCTGGAGAAAAGACCAAAGGGCCATTTTAAGATTTTACTCGGACTGGGAAAATTCCTGAAATTGGCTTATAGAGCGATGCGCTGTTATTGCATTGGCCTACTTGAAACTGCCAACTGGGACCTGGAAAATTGCTACGTCACAGAGCTATCACTATGCACTTTTAAATTACCATTTTGGCCACCTTCGCGATGTGCCATTATTGCGTAGGCTCACTAGAAACTGACAATTTTGAAACAAGACATAATCGATATGTGATGGAATCATGAAGTCTTACTAGAAATTGACAATGGTCATTTAAACTGTCTCCACGATGCTCTAGTGACCGAAATGACGGTGTTTTGCGACTAGAACTTAAAATCATCATAACTTATCTTCCGATTATCAGATTAATGCAAATCTTATATCATTGGAAAGCATATTCAATTTCCTACACATTGGAGGGTTTAAATCTTGAAAATTCTATATGTATGTAAAGTCTTTTTTCTTAAAGATAACACTAGACATTCTAGACATCAAATTGTGTGAAAAAAAGTATGGGGTATTATAATATCTCCTCCTTGGAAACATTCATCCTCGGATATTGGAAGTTAGACTAAGAATACTGAGGAATTTGAGGATATATGATAGCATGCACAACTAAAATAAATTGCAAAAATGAATCTAAATCATTTTGAGTTTTTGAGCAATTCTGTGAGTACATGAGTTTTGAATGAGGACGATTATATAGATAAATCTAAAACTAGATAGATACTGAATTAAGGAAGAGTATTACATTTGACTGAATCTAAATTTGTGGAGAAAAGGTGAGGGTACTTGGATCGCATGTCTGCTTCTACTTCCCAAGTGGCACCGTCAATCGATTGATTCCGCCAAAAATCTTTGACCAATGAAACTTCTTTGTTCCTTAGTCTACGGATCTAATGATCTAAAATTTCAACTGGAATCTCTTCGTATGAAAGGATGTTTTGAATATCTGAACTTTCTAAAAGAACTACAATAGTGGAGTCACCGATG
>NW_025834181.1:0-1135 GCF_002878395.1 Capsicum annuum
CTTATACTGGCATAACTCATGAGCAACTAAATAATATACATAAATCTATACAAAATAGGCGAAAGATACATCTTTGCGGAATATGACCAATACAACTATAGGAAAATGTTTACAACTCTGCTTTTACAAACAAAACTGAAGTCAAATACATTAGCTCTATTGACCTATCTATAAAGCCTCTACTAAAACTGACTATAGGTAACTAGGACAAGACCCCTATCTATCCCTAATCAATACGACTGAATAAAAAAAAGACAATACAAAATTATACTTGACTTGAGTCCTCGAATAAAAAGAACCCATCACCTGCTGATTGGAATTTGCAAACTGTCTGAGTCTAAATGTGCTTACTAAAACTTGTGCCTATATTATGAGACAGTGAAGCACATAGACATATACGTGGATCAGTACTTTGAAGATATACTGAGTATATGGAGGTGAATGCATAAGTAAAACATATCTCATAATCATTATTTATAAAACAATACCTCATAATTTATAAATCATGCATGCTAAATGTAAATGACTCACATAGCTCAAATAAATCTGAAATACTAAAATCCAAAATCATGAATAATAAAGAACATATTCTAAATCTTGTGAGTCATTACACTTAGTTCTAAAATCTATATTCTGTTCTGATCTCATAACACTTATGTTAAATGAAAAGGACTCACCTTTTTAAGTCTGAAAAACTAAAAGCTGAAATCTGTAACTGAAATCTCAAGAAAAGTAATATCTGAATAAGTAGGTGACCCTTTAAACTTTGTTTCTGAAAATCTGAAAATTACTCAACTTTAGAATTTAGAAGCTTTGAAAACTTATGGATTTAGGGACTTGGGTTTAGGGAACTTGGAAAATCTTAAAACAATAACTTTCAAAACATATTCTTTTATCTTAAGGAGAACATGGGACTTCTTTTGAAACTTAGAGATTATAGAACTTTGGGAATTTGGACACTCAGAGACTTGGACTTGGGAACTTTAAGACTATAGAACTTTGGAGACTTAGAGACTCTGGAAACTTGGGAGTTTGTTCTAACAGACAAAACCATGTGAGCTAACATGGAGTCCAACGTCTTGTCCATTTTGGGGAGAGCTGTTCTACCCTTTTCTTTAGAATAGAACCTTAACGT
>NW_025834182.1:0-2106 GCF_002878395.1 Capsicum annuum
TAATTCCCCATGCCTCACATCTGTATCGGACTTTTGGCGAATTTGGGAAACTTTAAGTCAATCCCGAATCACCTTCACCTTCTCTATCGCTTGGTGGACAAAATCTATGCCAAACATCTCAGCCTCACCAACTTAAAACTACCCAATAGAAGATCTACACCTCCTACCATACAACGCCTCAAACAGAGCCATACTAATACTATAGTGGTAGCTTTTATTAAACGCAAACTTTATAAGTGGAAAATGTTTAACCAAAATACCACCATAGTCAACTGCTCAAGCTTGAAGCTTATCTTCCAATGTCTGAATAGTCCTTTCTGCTTGCCCATCTGACTAAAGGTGGAAAGTAGTACTACAGTAGAACTTAGTTCCCAAACCTCTCTAAAATGAATGCCAAAAGTGTGATGAGAACTGAGTACCATGATCTTACATGATAGAAATGGGAACCCTATGAAACTTCACAATCTCTTGAAGGAATAATTTAGCATAATCCTATACCAAATAATTAGTCTTCACTGGCAGGAAGTGAGCAGACATAGTCATCCTATCCACGATAACCCAAATCTAATCAAACTAATTTTGAGATTGAGGAACTTGGGTAACAAATTCCATATTAACTATCTCCTATTTCCACACTGGAGATTCAATCTCTTAATTCAACCCACCGGGCCTCAAGTGCTCAACCTTCACTTGTTGACACACCATCCATTTAGCCACAAAACTGGCCACATCTTAGTTCATATTATTCCAATAATAAATCTCCTTAAGATCATCATACATCTTTGTCAAACCAGGATAAATAGAATAACGCGACTCATGATCCTCAGCTAAGATCCTCTCTCCCAACCCATCTATATTGGGAATACATAATATATCTTGGTACCTCAAGATACCATCTCCACCAATCTCAAAAGCAACCTTTTTCTATCCCGTTTCCATTTTAATCTTTATTAAGATAGGATCCAATACCTGTTTCTCCTTTATTTCAACAACAATGGATGACTTTCCCACCTCTTGCACAAACACACAACATCCTTAGAGTCCAAGAGATGAACTCTAAGGTTAGCCTGCTAAGAGCATCAACAACTATATTGGCTTTACCTGGGTGATAATAGAGACTCATGTTGTAGTCTTTTAGTAACTCAAGCCTCCTCCTCTTCGTAAGATTCAAATCCTTCTGGCTGAACACATATTGTAGGCTCTTATGATAAAAAAGATATATATGTGGACTTTATACAAATAGTGATGTCAAATCTTCAATGCGAACACCACAACTAACAACTTAAAGTCATGAGTTAGATAATTTTTCTCATGAACTTTCAACTACCTAGAAGAATAGGCCGCCACCTAACTATGTTGCATCAACACACAACCGAGTTCCACACAGGATATATCACAATAAACACAAATTCATCAGTACCTTTAGGCATAGTCAAAACTAGAGTTGAAGTCAACTTATCTTTCAACTTCTCAAAACTACCCTCACAAGCATCAGACCATAAGAACTTTACCTTTTTCTTGGTCAACTTATTCAGCAGGGCAGCTGCAGTCGACAAACTCTTCATAAATCTCTAATAGTAGCCGGCTAAACCTAAAAAGCTTCAACTAATCTATTGGAGTCATAGGCCTAGGCCACTTCTTAACTATTGCAACTTTCTATGGATCCACTATGATCTCTTCACTACATATGACATAACCCAGAAAAGCAATAGCCTTCAACTAAAACTCACACTTTGGAAACTAGGCATACAATTACTACTTTTTAAAAGTTTGCAACATGATACAGAGAGGATCAGCATGATCTGTCTCACTCTTAGAGTACACCCAAATGTTATATAGAAATAAAATAATGAACAAATCCAAAAACTGAAAAAAGACTTTATTCATCAATTCCATGAATGCCACTAGGGCATTATTAAAACTAAACAACATGACTAGGAACTCATAATGACCATATCAAGTTCGAAAGGAAGTCTTTGGGATATCCACCTACCTAATCGTTAGCTGATGATAACCTGATCGAAGATCAATATTGGAGAAATATCTAACACCCTAAAGCTGGTCAAAAAATTCATCAATCCTAGGAAGAGGATACTTATTCTTTAT
>NW_025834183.1:0-1439 GCF_002878395.1 Capsicum annuum
TAGCCACAAAATTCCATAAAAAAAGAAGAAATAATTCTTGTATTATTCATAAGTAGATTTAGAATTCACTTACAGTAATCTAAAGAATTAGTTCTTTTTTCTTCAATAAAGAATTGAATGATTACCTTCCCTAAAGATATGCTCCAATCCCTAAAGTACTAGGTTAGTTTCTAGAGATGAAAAACTTGTAAAAGATAGAAAAAAAACTACACCATTAACCCTAAAATTTAGTATTTGTATGTTTTTAGGTAAAAAGGAATTTAAAATTTAATACCAAAAAAACTGCGTCCAAGTCGACGGCCAAAGTAGTGGTCTATCAAAAGTCTGACGGTCCACCATTTGGTCTGTCACTGAGTCCTTCAGAAGAGTGGTTTCTGGATAAAGCCTGATGGTACACCTGGTGGTCCATCGCAAGACTGGTGGTCCACCATTTGATCCATCACTGAGTCCTTCAGAAGAGTGGTTTTTAGATAAATCCTGATGGTACACCTGGTGGTCCATCGCAAGACTGGCAGTCCACCATTTGGTCCGTCACTAAGTCATTCGAGAAGCCATGTTCTAGATAAATCCTGATGGTACACCTGGTAGTTCATTGCAAGACTGACGGTCCACCATTTTGACCGTCAAATTCCTTTTCTACTACTTTTTCCAAGTTTCTTCTGTGCTTCACTCCTTCCCTAAAACACTAAAGAAAAACTAATTAAATACCACTTTGGTTGCTTGAATACATACAATTTTCCGAAGAAGATGATGCTAAATGTTCCGTCAAAAACTAGAACATCAACAACCTCAACTTAAGATAATTGCTTGTCCTCAAACAACTCAGCACTTAATTGCGAACATGAACAAAACAATGACCTACAACCAACCACTGAAACATTTCAATCCAACGATTCACTAATCATTTCACTCATATGAATTTAACACATCAGGGTCTACACCCAGCATTGATCATAATTTATATCACCAACATGGATGTTATATCCCACAGAGAATAGCAAAACTCAGTGAAACTCCAGTTGCCCTCACAATAATGAAGTCCACCATACATCACATGATGTGGACGTAATATAAACTCTCACACTCATAGAAGAAGTTACAAGCATAGTCCAAAATACCAATAGGCTTTCCCTAGCCATACTACACCTCCTCAAGGTCGACTCAATAGGATCAAACACGTCTTTTCAAGGATTCTAAAGAGGCTTCAGGTTAGGTAAGGATATACTTTTGGATAAAGTGAGTCATTAAGACTTAACTCTCGTTGCCTTGGAATCGCTGTAACCTAGATCAGTTCATTTACTACTTCCAATAATAGGCACTTCTTTAGAAATAAAACCTTTTTTTGTTTTTTTATTAGAGGGAGGAAGACAAGAATCAACCACCCTCAACTTATGCTGATGCATTCAGTTAAGGTTCATAATATCTTTGAACTGATCAGG
>NW_025834184.1:0-1111 GCF_002878395.1 Capsicum annuum
TATATATCTTCTATAGATGTATATATTTAACGTATACATGTGTATATATTTTATTAGCTATATATTTAGTGAGTGTGTATATTGTACTATTGTAGTATATATATATTGTATTATATATTTTATTTAAAGTAGTACATATATTGAATGGTATGTATATATGTGTATATATCTTCTATACACGTATATATTTAACGTATACATGTATATATGTTTTATAAATTATTATATATATCATTATATTGTAGTATATATCTTGTAGTATATGTTTTATTTAGAGTAGTATATATATTTAACTTACGTATAGTCGTATACACGATACATGTGCAATTGTGTATATTCATTATGTGTGTATATTTTTTAAATTCTAATGTAGTATATACTATATATATATATAGTGTATATATTGTTTAATGTATTTAAAATGTATATAGGTGGGTATATATATAGTATATATTGGAGAAAAATTTTTTTTTTTTTAGTTTTTGACCAGTTTTGATCGGGTTTAGGTGGGTTGGACCGGATTGAGTTAAGTGAGCCGGTTCAGGGTTGTTTTTAAAAATTTTACTGTTGGACCCAGAACTGGACCGGCCCGTTTAACCAGGCCCGGATCCAGACCGGCCCACAACCCGCCTAAATTTCACGGGATGGTTCCGGATTGACTCGGTCCGTCCCACTTAACACCCTTATTTAAAAGTAAGAATTTATAAAGTGAGTGTCGTGGAATTCATACTCATATGGAAATTATATAGTTGAAACAGATTTGAAATATTTGGAAGCTTTATGGAAGGGCAAGACCCTTGCAATGTAGCTTGCATTTGAGCTCTTTGGTTGAGGTAGATTACGATTTAATTGGAGTTTAGACTCGATTTAATTGTGCGTATGCTCCAAAATTGGATACTTATTGATTGGTATTCGGACATTCTTGAAATGGATGATGTTTGGATTGTTGAGGGGTGTTAATTAATTTTCAACTCTTAAATATTAGAAAAATAGTGAATAAACTATTTTGTTAGAGCAAACACTTTTAATGAAAGGGAAAAAGTTCAAATAATATTTCTAAGACTCTTCACACTTTTAATAGAGTATAAATAGATATATAACGTTAAATTAA
>NW_025834185.1:0-2383 GCF_002878395.1 Capsicum annuum
CCCCAAGGTGTGGCACCTGAGCGAGTACAAGACCAGGTTGATGATGACACTCCAGCTGCAACACCTGTTGCTGTACCTACTATTACATTGCCTGCCGAACTTTTCGTAAGAATGTTGAATGTACTAGAGGCACTGGAGCATAATTAGGGTCGTGCTCCAGCTCCTCAGGCAACTTTGCAAATGCAAGCACAAGTTCAGTTGAATGTTGGGACTTCTCAGGCACCTCAACCAATTGATCTTTCAATTGCAGCTGTGGGGAAACCGAAGAATCTTAATAATTTCATGGATCTTAAGCCACCAGAGTTTGATGCTACACCATGTTCTGTTGAGCCTCAAAGATTTTAGATCGCTGTGAGAAGATATTGACCACATTGGGATTAAAGGAGAATTATGGTGTAGAATTTACCACTTTTCTATTCTCAGGATCTCCCGAGGCTTGGTGGACTTCCATTTTGAGGGGTAGACAACTAGTCTTACCACCAATCACTTGGTCAGATTTTTCATCTATGTTTTTTGACAGATTTATTCCCTTGAGCAAACAAGATGACATGAGGTGCCAGTTTAATGAGTTACGATAGAGATCCATGATAGTCACTGACTATGAAGCTAAGTTTACTGAGTTGTTCAGGTATGTTCCATTTTTAGTTGCAGATCAGAGGGAGAAAGTAAGAAGATTTATGGATGGACTTGAGGCGCATTATAGTGGTCCAGCGATAGGCGATATACGTAATGGGTTCTATTCTGAGGTGTTTGACACTGCTCTTCGTTCGGAGTCCTATTATAAGATGGAAAGGATTAATCGAGCAAACAAAAGGGCATGTAATTCAGGTGTATTTAGTGGTGCTCAATATGGGGGCAATAGTAGTTTTTAGTATGGGTAGTCCAGGCCTACACAGTCAGAGTCCGTGGGATAGTCTTTGAGGAACAATTATTCAGCTAGACAGGGAGAACAACAGATGAAAAGGAAGGGTAACAATTCTTCTCAGTCAAGTCAGCATCCGTGGTGTTCCAAGTATGGTAGAAATCACAGTGGTCGTTGTTACGGAACAAATAGGGCTTGCTATACTTGTGGTGAGCAGAGACATATTGCTAAGTTTTGTCCTAAGGGAGATTCTGGGTCTAGTCAAGCCACTACTCAGATGCAAAGAAATGTTGCAGGAGCACAAACCCAAGCTCAGTCGATTAGAGCTGCTCCATAGGGGGCTTATGGAAAAAATTGACAGGGTGCGCAGGTTACTCAAATAGGGGGTGGACCACCGAGATTCTTCTCTATGGCTAGATAGGATAATGAGGCACCTGATGCAGTAGTCATAGGTATTATATTGTTAGTTCTCATGAGGGATATTCTCTGATTGATCTTTGTGCTACGTGTTTGTTTGTATCTCCATCTTTTGATTTATTCTTAAAAAGAAGAGTTGAGACTCTTATTGTGCTATATATGGATGGCTATAACTTAGTGGGGACATTTTAGCAGTAGCTAAAGTTTATTGATATTGTGTGATATTTGTTTAGTGCAGGGATACCATAGTTGATTTGATTGCCTAGGTTTGACTTTGATGTGATTATGGATATGAATTGATTGATATTTTGTTATGCTTTGATTGATTATACAAAAATTATACCCATCTTTAGTGTGAAAAGGTATGACTCTGTGACTGAAGAAAAGATAATAGTTTATGTAAGGACACGTCGAATGGTTGATCATGGGTGTTTGGATTTTATTTCTACTGTTTGTGATGCGCAAGCAAAAAATATTTTTATCGATAGTGCTCTTATTGTTTGATAATTTTTTGGTGTGTTTTAAGATTATTTGCTCGAGCTCCTAGGTTGTTCATAGATTATCTTATTTTTTCACATGTCCGTGTGAGTTAAATTTTCCCACTCATTTGACATTTCTTGTATGACTCTTGTCATGTTCGAGGACAAAAGTTATTTTAAGTGGGGGAGAATTTAATAATCCAGACTTTGAATGAGGGGTAAGTGGGTAATTTAGCCATTATTATTATTAATTAATATAATTAAAGTAAGTAATTCAAAAGTCAAAACCCATTCACTTACTTTGCTTTTCACAACTTAAAAACTAAAGGAGTAGAATATATAGGGTTTTATTTTTGGTCCCATTATTTTTAGAGAGAGCAAGCAAAAGGCACGTTAAAAAAGCTGGGGAGTGTAGACAACTTTAGAAGGGAGCAAAACAAGTTTTCATAAGAAGTAGGTATGAAATTCTCTCTTGATTCTTTGGCGCAAGGATAGTTCATGCATCTTGTTGTGTTTTGAAAAAGCAAAAGATTTAATGAATACTTGTAGTATCCTATTTTTAATTGTATGTTAGTGCAGAAAAAATATTTAAAGATTTCTAATCAATGGTAAAAGCATGTCGTGA
>NW_025834186.1:5000-6918 GCF_002878395.1 Capsicum annuum
AAATGAAAACTACTTTCCCCACACGAAGTTTATGAATAAGTGATTGTCTGATAATGAGCAAGGAATATCCGTCTGCCTGCTAAACAGGATGGATTGAACTCATAATTCATTAAATTCAGTTTATGAATGTCAACTAAGTATCGTAAGTAAATTGCTCCCGGTTGTTTAATCATTTGATAACCAAAGTCATTCTTTGATAAATGATCACTATGAGTCAGACTCAATAGAATTTGATCAATTCTATTTTCTGTCATTAAGGTGGAGAATTGAACCAAGAATTCTCTTTCTTTATCATGAATCAAATCACTGTTCGCGACCCAGGATTCTATTTTCACATCAATCCAATCCCCGTTCGCATTTTTTCTTTTTCTTATCAATGAATAGATCTCTTTACTTGTATGACTTAGATGTCTCATATTTCTCGAAAAAGTGATTCGACTGATGGGATTTGGTATGAGATCGATGATCTCGATGAGATTGATATTCCAATCTTTCTTCTTAGAACGTATTGATTTAACCCCATAAGCGGGGCCAAGCATGTTGCTGCCAAAAGCAGAACCCCATATTTCTTCTAGAGAATCTCCTAATTGTTCCAGAGCAACTAGAAAGAGATTCTTTAACCAAAAAGAATTTGGTTCAGATGTAGGCTACCTATCCAGAAGTTTTCGCAACTCAATCATAGATGATGGAATCATTAAAGATTTGACCCTTTCGAACTCTATCTGTAACTTACCAGAGGCCCGAGAAACAAAGAGAAGATGTGTACGAACAAGATATCGAGCAACAAAAAGAAGGAAAAGGATTGAATAGAGCAACTCCCGAGCATTTGGCGATCTCAGATATGTCGATATCAATGGTGACTCATTATTTCAATGAATCATTTCTTCGGACAGAAGAAGATTATGTAAACACTTACTTGAGATCTCACTTATCAGATTCCATTGTGGAAGACATAATTTTTTCTGAAGAATTCACCATGATATACCTGATCCATGCATAATATCAGGAAAAGTGGATACAAATTTTTGACCGCTACTTAGCATTGGCAATAGGTCTGAAAAAGTATCTAAAAATATCAAATTTAGATATTTGTACCATGTCGAAGTAAGGAACTATGGCATATATGTTTGGAATAGATTCCATTTTGAGAGAGTTAAAAAAGCACTATCTCGTTGAAAGGTTCTATACATCTGCCCTTTCTCAATGTATTTCTTTAGACAAAGACTCCATTTTTTCCTCTTTTCGGATGATAAATCTTTCTCAGAACATGGAGTGTGAATCAAACCTATATTTGAATTAAAATTAAGATACTGATGCAAGTTCTTCCCTTCTGAATCTGATAGATTCATATCTGAAAGATGTTGACAATAAGTTCTTTCAAAATTGACTATTTTCCCCTCTGTTAGAGGTGTTCCAGATATGTCTGCGATCGACTAAATAGCTCTACAAATGAATAGATCAGATCGACTTGGAAAATGGAAAGATTTGTACAAGTTATACGTTTCGTCACCACTTTGTGGAAAATCGTTAGGTATGAATATGTTAGATACCTGTGACTCGATTGGTGAAATAGTATCCCTTCCCCAAAAAGTATCTTTTTTTTACCGACGCATAAAGAAAATATTTTGTTACGAATGAACAAAATATTGAGGAATTGTCCATACGTAAAATTAGAATTATTGATACGAGCCTTTTCCATAGAAAAGGGGAATCTTGTGTTCCAATAGAAGCAGAAGTGTTGGGGATTATTCAAGAATCGAAGTCGATTTGCTTTATAAAAAAAAGATATCAATGAACTTCTATGAAATGCTTTCACGAGATTCAGCCAATTGTCTTGATCATGGAATATCATTGAGAAATAGGAATCCGGGTTATTAAAGGATTTTCTGCAATTATTTCTAGTATGGAATGAGTCAAT
>NW_025834187.1:0-18282 GCF_002878395.1 Capsicum annuum
TTTGATATACTGGATCTACTAGCGAAGTTAGATTTTCTATTCGAGGTCGTTTCGACCAAAATGTTGGTCCCGCACCTAATTTTCAATTTTTCAACTTTCCGACCAATAGGTCGAAATGAGCTCGGGTGCACCGCGGCCAGAAACAAAAGTCTACCTAGCCTAGAATCGATATTTTGGAGCTGATGACATAGTCCGTTCGGCCATCCATCACACGGATCAAAAGATATCCACATAAGTCCAAAATAAGGCTCTCAAAGCCCAAAAACTACAATACACATAAATGATACCAAAATGCATAAAAAATCATGCCAAGCACTCCCACACCCCAGGAATATCATAATGCAACTACGGGGAGGGGTAAAATAATCGAATTACACAAAATCAAAAATTTCACATATTGCATCAAATTTTTAGGTCGTTACATCATCCACCATTAAAAATTAGTTCGTCCTCGAACTAAGGCAAAGAAGTGCCTAAATCAATAAAGAGTTGATGATAAGAACTACGCATATCAAACTCAGCCTCCCAAGTCGATTCATCTACAAGTCGATGTCGTCACTAGACCTTAACCAGAGGGATCACTCTAGAGCGCAACCGCCTAACATCCCTAGCCAAAATGAAAACCGGCGTCTCAACAAAGGACAACCGCTCATCTAACTGAACTGACTCCCAATGAATGACATAAGGCTCATCAGGAATATAACGATGAAACATAGAAACATAAAAACTGGATGAACAGCTGATAGATCAGGGGGCAAAGCCAACTCATAATCCACATCACCAATAGTTCGAAGAATCTCAAATGGACCGATATACCTGGGGCTAAGCTTGCCCTTCTTACCAAACCTCATTACACCCTTTATGGGTGAAACTCAAAGGAAAATACGATCACCAACACCAAATCTCAAGGAACGAAGTCTACAATCAGCATAGCACTTCTGTCTACTCTGAGCCACTCTAAGTCTATCCTGAATGACCCTGACTCTATCTAAAGACTCACGAAGCAAGTTCGTACCTCGAGGTCTCACCTCTGAAACATCAAACCAACCTACTGGGGAGCGATAAAGCCTACCATACAACTCCTAAAAAAACCATATCAATACTGGAATGGTAGCTATTATTATATGCAAACTCTGCTAAAGCCAAATGCTGCTCCCACTGGCCACTAATATTCATCATGCATGCGCGAAGCATATCCTCTAAAACTTGTATAGTTCGCTCTAATTGGCCATCAGTCTGGGGGTGAAACGTTGTACTAAGATCCACTCGAGTACCCAACTCATCCTGAAAAGTCTTTCAAAAATGAGATATGAACACGAGACCTCGATCTGAAATAATGGACACTGGCACATCATACAGACGCACAATCTCACGAATGTAGTTAAGGGCTAACCTCTCTATATTGAATAAGACCTGAACCAAAATAAAATGAGCTGACTTGGTCAATCGATCCACAATGACCCAAACACTATCAGAATCATGAGATGTACGAGGCAAACCAGTCACAAAGTCCATGGTGATGCTTTCCCATTTCCACTCAGGAATGGGTAACCTCTGAAGTAAACCACCAGGTCTCATATGCTCGGCCTTCACCTACTGACAACATAGGAACCGAGCCACAAAATTCACTATATCTCACTTCATACCACCCCATCAGTAGTGTTGTCTCAAATCACGATACATCTTAGTCATACTTAGATGGATGAAATATCTGGAACAATGGTCCTCCTCCAAGATCAACCTAATCCAGTCACCCACTCTCGGCCTCTAATCCATAAAACTTCATTCAAATTAAGTGAGGCTTCTTTAGCCTCCCCACTTAATACAATATCTCGAATCGACCTCAATCTAATATCATCAAACTGATAAGCTCGAATTTGTTCCATCAAAGAAGATCTAGCATTCATAAATGCCAAAACACGCCCCGGTGTTGAAATATTAAGTCTAACCATCTGGTTAGCTAAAGAATGAACTTCTAAGTCCAAAGGACTCTCTTGGTCAAAAGATGCGCCAAGTTACCCATGCTAGTTAACTTTTGGCTCAAGGGATCCACAACCACATTAGCCTTGCTCGGATGGTAGAGAATAGTCTAGTCATAATCCTTAAGCAACTCAAGCCAACAACGCTGCCTCATATTAAGATCTCACTTGGTGAAGTACTAAAGGCTACGATGATTTGGGAAGATCTCACAACGGACTCCATATAAGTAGTGCCTCTACAACTTAAGGCAAACACAATTGCCCACAACTCTAAATCATGGGTAGGATAATTCCTCTCATGAGGCTTGAACTGATGAGATGCATAAGCAATCACCTTGCCTTTCTGCATTAACATAACACCCAAGCCAACATCGAAAGTATCACAAAACATAAAAAAACCATGCCCTCCTTGGGTAAAGTTAAGATAGGAGCTGAAGTCAATAAAATCCTTGAGATTTTGGAAGCTCGCCTCACAAACATTGGATCACTAAAAAGAAATCTTCTTTTGGGTCAACTTGGTTAACAAAGCCGCAATAGATGAAAAACCCTCAACAAAACACCGATAATAACCTGCCAAGCCAATAAAACTTTGAATCTGAGTGGGCGAAGTAGGTCTAGGCCAATCACAAACTACTGCAACCTTGGCTGGATCAACCATAATACCTTTCTTATTCACCACATGACCCAAGAAAGAAACAGACTCCAACCAAAACTCACACTTAGAGAACTTAGCATACAACTTCTCATCCCTCAATCTCTGAAGCACAATCTATAAATGCTCCTCATGCTCAACCTCACTCTTGGATAAACCAAGATATCATCTATAAGTACAATAACAAAGGAGTCAAGATATAGCTGAAACACCCGGTTCATCAACTCCATGAATGCGGTAGGGGCATTGGTCAACCCAAAGGACATGACCAAGAACTCATAATGACCATATCAAGTTCGAAAAGCTATCTTTGAAATATACAAAGCTCTAATCCTCAACTGGTAATAATCGAACCTCAAATTAATCTTTAAAAATGCCGCAACACCGTGAAGCTTATCAAATAAATCATCAATGCGAGGAAGAGGATACTTATTCTTAACCTCCACCTTATTCAACTCCCGATAATCAATACACATCTGCATAGACCTACTCTTTTTCTTCAAAAACAAGACAGGAGTACCCCAAGGTTAAATACTAGGTTGGATAAATCCCTTATCCAACAACTCCTACAACTGATCCTTCAGTTTTTTCAACTCTGTCGGGGCTATCCTATAATGAGGAACAAAAATGGGCTTGGTGCTCAACTCAACATCAATAATAAAATCAATATCTCAATCCAAAGGCTTACTAGGTAAGTCCATAGGAAACACATCCATAAACTGACAGACAAAATCCAAGAAAGGAGGCGAAACAACACTTGTGTCACAAATATGGGCCATGTAAGATAAACATCCCCTCTCAACCAATTTACGAGCCTGAACATAAGATATAATCCTCTTAGGACCTGAATGAAGTGCACCCTTCCAAGCTATCCTTGGCATACTTGACAAAGCTAAAGTCATGGTCTTGGCACAATAATCTAAGATAGCATGATAAGGAGCCAACCAATCCATACCCAAAATAATATCAAAATCGATCATATCTAACATAAGCAAGTCTACCAAAGTATCACGCCCGGTAAAAGTCATAACATAAGATCGGTGAGCCTGATCCACCACTAAAGAATCACCTATCGGGGTGGATACATAAATAGGCATGGTAAGAGGCTCAATAACAGAATCAAAACCCAAAGTAAAATGTACAGACATATGGAAAAAGTCGATCTGGGATCAAATAATACAGATGCAGGTCTGAAATAAACGGGGACAATACCTGTAATCACAACATCAGAAGCCTCTGCCTTAGGTCTGGATGGTATAGCGTAACACAGACCATGACCACCAGCTGCCTGGCTAGCCCCACGACTACCAACTACCTGAGTTGTCCCCAAAGCCACCCCCACGAGCTCCACTACCTCTACCCTTCATACCTATGGTAGCACCCCTATCTCTCATAAATAAAATAGAAGTAGCTCAAATCACCTGGCGAGCACAGTTCCTGGCGATATGGCCAATCTCATCACATACATAGCAACCTCTATGACCAGTCTCAATAGGAGAAGATACAACTGGGCCCGAACGACCACCCTAAATGCAAAACTAGAAGGTCTACCAGCTGAACTCTGTAATGCGGCCTGCACTGGCCTACCATGGTATCCATGAGAACCTCTAAAATCTTTGCATCGAGAGGTCTGACTCCTGGACTCACCAAAACATCGCACCTTCTTAGCGCCTTCCTGAGATGCATTAAGAATACCCTCTGTCATCTTAGAACGATCCACAATACTCTGAAAAGAAGCTCCAAACACAACCATCTAAGATATATACAATTGAAGGGAGACATTCAAACCCTTCACAAACTTCTAAATCTTCTCAGACTTAGTAGAAATACTATCATAAGAATATCTGGATAGGGCATGAAAGCGTGCCTCATACTCAACAACTGTCATACGGTCTCTCAAATTGATAGGCACAAATCTCTCTAGTAAAGCCTCAGTGAACTGATCCCAAGTCATCTCAGGAGAATCACGGGGTCTACAACTAATAAATGACCTCCATCAATCTCTCGCTGCATCTCTCAACTGATAAGATATAGTATAAGCCACACCATCCACGTTGAAAGAGTAAAACACAACTCAAAATACAAGGTATGAAAAAACTTCACACGATAAAGAATAAAATGAGAAAAGTTTCCTAAAAACGTCCTATAGCCTTTTAAAGATAGATATGAACGTCTATGTACCGATCTGCGAGACTTTACTAGATATCTTATTCTTACACCATTGAGACCAATGAAACCTGGCTGCTCTAATTTTAATTTGTCATAACTGAAAAATGAGGGTCATGACGACACTTGTCGCGGAGTACCTTGACAAGTAAGCCTATCATCCAAATCGATACAAAAATAAAAAAATAATAAAAAATAGATATATCCCAAGGTAAGGCTTCTAGAACAAAGCCGAACCATATAAGCAATCATAATCATGCGAAAAGAACTTATCCAAAATACCAACATGCTCAAAACTAGGTGTCAATAGTGTAAGAACTACTAATACAATCCAAGAGTGAAATATGACAAAAAATAACCACAAAGAAATAATACCTATCTCCGAATATTAATAAAGACATAACTACTATAGAAAGATAGAGGTGAACTCTGGACGCATGAATGTCCAGCCGCTACCTTGGAAGCTCCAATAATCACCTGAGTCAAGTAAGCTGAGGCGCACTAGAACTAGGACCTGCACCAAAAGGGTGCAGTAGGCATGAGTACGATCCACTTGTACTCAGTAGGTATCATAGGCCGATCGAGCAAAGTAGAAAATAAAGCAAACAAAATACATAATAAGGGCACGTCACCTGCAATAAAAAACTATCCCACAATGAAAGCCCACACTGCTTGCACTAATAATTCTAATGTATATCATATATTGTAACAACACACCAAGATAGAACTCAAGTATACATTATGTCATATATAAGTAGAACAAGGGAGAATATATATATACAAGATCATCAAATACAAGTTAAGAATGGTAAGACATATACATAGCTGACAAGTCAATATGGTAATACAACACAACACAAACACAATAAAGTAAGTGTAATGTATATGATAATGATGATGCATGAGGTCGTCGCACAATCCCCGTATACACCTATGTAGCTAAAGCTTCCCGACGTAGGATCCATGGGGGTTCTTTAACCCGTATAAAATCAACATATCTCATATATCCTTTTTGACACATCCCTTGAAAAGGGTTTTTTAAGGTGTTACATTATCTCCTCCTCGGCACATCCCTCGGGAAGGGTTTTAAAAAGGTGTTGCTAATGTATCTCAGATGTTACCATGGTGGTACCAATATTTCATAAATAAGTATGATATGAGGATGTAATGCTTACAACCAATTACAATGAGTATTTTCACAACCAACCACAATGATATATTTTCATCACCAAGTGAGCCAATATCCAGTCATTGTTTCAGTTTCATCCATGAATTTTCACATGTCTCATATGCCAAATAAAACATGAATATAATCACAATACATAAATGGTACTATATTAAGTATCTTAACAACACAATACAATTATTCATATGCGTTCAACGCTATTAATATTACATAGGACCCCACACGGTCACACATATTACATAATAACTCAATTTTGATAATTACATCACATATAGCCCCCCACAGAGGCACAACACATAGATAGCCATTTTCATGATTAGTTCCCACCCTTAACATTTACTACCTAACTCAGTCTGAAAGAGTTAAGTCATAACCTACCTCAAAATCCAAAACAGGTCCGCTATACTTTGAACCCACGACCTTACTTTTTACGAACGATTCCAAAATCTACTAAAAATATCAAATATGAAATCTTCGTGTAAAAAAAAAACCAACGACACCCACATTGACTACTTTTGGTTCGGGGTCAAAACGGACCCCCAGAATGAATATTCAGAAAAGAAGGAAAAATTGAAACTTTCTTCAAAAACATGTTCCCAATTTTTTTAAGAACCTATAGTTGAAAACCCAAGTCAAATCGAGTAAAAAATGAGGTTCAAATTAAAAAAAAAAACTATTTTTGAGCTTTATCGGGTAAAATCTTTGAAATTCTGGTTAAAATCAAGATTCAGAGTTTTTTTGAAGGTTAAATTGATGGAAAACTAGTAAGTATAAGATAAATACATTATTCAAGTGAAAGAAGTGAAATTGAGGTTTAAAATCAAGCCCTGAGATTTTTGGGATTTTGAAAAATTAGTCAAGAAATTACTAAGAAAAGGGTGAATTCTTACCTTAAATCCATAATAAAATCAAGAAATAGATGTTAATCTAGCTTCCTAAGATCCCACAAACTTTACTTTTAAAGTCCCATACTATTTTAGGGTTTAACTCTCAAAAGGCTAGTAAAATGTGAAAAATGAACCAAAAATAGGTGGAAAAAAGCTGTTATATTGCAGTTTTTCTGCAATATTTAGTGTAGTTTTTTCACTTAAGTCGAAACGGACTTCGACGGGGTGTCCGAGATTCGTTCGGAGTTCGATATACACAAACAAACTATACAACCATACTAAATTCGATGTTACGAATGCGATGGTGATATCAGATTATTAGAAAAAAAATATCATTTTCACAAAATTAACCCCGGAAACCCAAAATCACAATTTTCTAAACCGTGGATCGAAATGAGATTTAAAAGTCGTAAAATATACCAAATGTGCTAACTCCCTAAATTCAATATTTTGGATCTTCTAGAAAAGTCAAAATTTTCATTCGAGGTTGTTTCGACCAAATGTGGGTCCCATACCCAAATTTTCAATTTTTTAACTTTCCGATCAATAGGTCGAAATAAGCTCGGATGCACTGGGACCCGGACCAAAGGTCTACCTAGCCTAAAATTAATATTTTAGAATTATTGGCACAATCCGTTTGGCGATCCATCGCACGGATCAAAAGATATCCACATAAGTCCAAAATAAGGCTCTCAAAGCCATAAAAAACCACAGTATCACATAAATGATATCAAAATGCATCAAAAATTATGCCAATCACTACCACACCCCAGAAATATCATAATGCAACTACAAAGAGGGATAAAATAGTTAAATCACATAAAATCACAAATTTCACATATTTCATCAAATTGTTAGGTTGTTATAGAAGGAGGCTAAGTCAGTGGACACGATGGCTAATAAAATAAATTTTGAGAGTTTTTAATACAAATTTAGAGGAGAAATACGGGGATAAGAAGTTGTATAGGATTTCTAAGGCTAGGGAGCGGAGGGCTCGTGACCTTGATCAAGTGAAGTTTATCAAGGAAGAAGATGACAAAGTGTTGATTGAGGATGCCAGCATTAGGATGAGGTGACCGTCCTATTTTTATTGACTTTTGAATGAAGAGGAGGAAAAAGGTTTTTCGCTGGGGGGATTTGGAGAACTCAAATAAGTGTCACAATTATATTTATTGTAGGCATATCAAGGAAAAATAGGTCATAGTGTGATACGGAGGATACATAGGGGTAGGGCAATTGGACCAGATGATATTTTGGTGGTTTTTGGAAGAGCACAGCAGGATAGGTTTGGTATGAACGCCGAGGTTATTTAACATCATTTTTAGGGTGACAAAGATGCCCGAAGCTTGGAGATAAAGTACAATGATCCCATTATATAAAATAACGGAGACATTCAGAGTTGCAATAATTATAGGGAAATTAAGTTTTTGAGTCATACAATGAAGGTTTGGGGAGGGTGGTTGAGTTGAGTCTAATGAGGATCATGACTATTTCCAAGAATCGGTTTGTTTTATGCCATGTCGCTCGACTAATGAGGCTTTCACCTCGTGAGGAGATTAGTAGAGCAGTTTAGGGAGAAGAAGAAAGACTTTCACATGATGCTCATTGATCTTAAGAAGGCTTATGACAAAGTCCCTAAGGAGATTTTGTAGAGATTTTAGATACTAGAGGGATGCCCATGGCGTATACTAGGTCGATTCAGGACATGTACAATGATGCGGAGACTTGTATGAGGACCGTTAGAGGAGATTCAGAGCACTTTCCTATTTTCAAGAATTGACTCTTAGCTTATTTTTAATTGTCCTAGTGGTGGATATTTTGACACACCGTATTCAATGAGAGGTGCCTTGGTGTATGTTATTTGTTGATGATGTTATTCTGATTGACGAGATCCGAGGGGGAGTTAATGATAAGTTGGAGGCTTGGAGAAAGACCCTAGAGTCTAAAGGATTTAGGTTGACCAGGACCAAGATGGAGTACTTTGAATGTACGTTTAGTAATTTATCGCATGGGGATGACGTAGTTATGTAGTTGGATTCTCAGACCATCCAGAAGAGGGAGAACTTTAAGTATCTTGGGTCTATGATTCAGAAAAATGGTAAGATTGATGAGGATGTCACACATTGTATTAGTGCAATATGGTTAAAATGGAGGCTCACCTTGGGAGTCTTGTGTGATAAGAAAGTGTCTCCTAAGGTTAAAGGTAAATTTTACAAAGTGGCAGTTCGACCGACTATATTGTATGGAGCGGAGTGTTGGTTAGTTAAGAACTCCCCCATCTAAAAGTTGAAGGTGATGGAGATGAGGATGTTACGATGGATGTGTAGTATTATCAAGATGGATAGGATTAGAAATGAGACTATTCAAGAGAAGATGAGAGTGGGTTTGGTGGAGGACAAGATGTGAGAGGTGAGGTTGTGTTGGTTTGGACATGTGATAAGGAGTGACATGAATGCTTCAATTTGGAAGTGTGAGAAACTGGCTATGGATGAATTTAGGAGGGGTAGAGGTAGGCCGAAAAATATTAGAGAGAAATGATTAGGCAGGACATAAGGCAGTTACAGCTTACAAAGGACATAACCCTTGATAGGAAGAAGTGAAGGACACAGTTTAGGGTAGAGGGGTAGTAGGTGGGAGTACATTCGTAATAGTAAGAAAAAGTTCTCTATTTGTATTTGTTCCCGTAGTATCTTGTAGCCTCTTGTTTGTGGTGTTTTGGTGATGTCTATGATTTTGTATAGCTAGTTTATAGTATTACTTTATGGGTGTTTTGTTTCCTTTACTATTAGTAGTGTGATATTTCTTTTTGTCGGTTGCTTTTATGATTTTTGTTTGATTATATTTGTTATCTGTCCTGAGCCAGGGTCTATTGGAAATAGACTCTCTACTTCAGCTGAGGTAGTGGTATGGACTATGTACACCTTGTGAGAATACACTGGATGTTTTGTTATTGTTGTATATTTATATAGTTTTTTATTTTCTTTCTTTACTTTTATATTTCTTTTTTCCTTTCTTCCCTTTTCCTCTTCTTCTTTGTCTTTTTCTAGATTGTCTCCTCTCTTTCTTATCTCCACTTGTAATTTCTTAACTATGTTTCTTTTCTCAACCTCCATTAATTCACTGGTGAGTTCACAAAAACACTTATCCTTTTAAACCTTTTTTCTTTATTTTTTCTGATATTTTATTGTAGGTAGTTGGGGAATAAAAAGTTTGAAACTTGAAATTGGGTTCGAGATTTCTTGAATTTTACAAAATTGAATTGTGGGTATCTTTAATTTCATGAATTGGGTTTTGGGATTCTTGTATCTTATTGAATTCTGTTGTGATTTTCTCGAATTTGCAAATTGGCTTTTTAGATTTGTTGAAATTTACAAAGTTGAGTTGTGGGTTTCTTGCATTTACGAATTAGATTATGAATTACTTGAATTTTATCGAATTGGGTTTTGAGTTTCTTGAATTTCAAGAATTGAGTTTTGTGTTTCTTGTATTTTACGAATTGGATAGTGATCTGCTCGAATTTTATCGAATTAGTTGTGGTTTACTTGAATTTCATGAAAGTGGAGAAGGGGTATGAAACAGTGAAAGAATTGAAGGAAATGATGTTTTGGAGATTTATCACACACACACATTTGTTTTGATGGGTAAAGTGAGGAGGGAAGGGGGAGGGGGGGCTTGGAAGTTGGAAGGGTGGTGCTGGTGATTATAATCAAACATGTATATATATATATATATATATATATGTATTCCATATTGCTTAAATAAATAAGAAATTGTTAATTTAAATATAAAATAATTTTTAAATTAATAATTTCTTATTTTTTTAAGTAGTATGCAATGCTTATATTCATCTTTAAGACAATCATAGGTCTTTGTCTTCATCTGAGACATGATATGTTTTTTCATATTTTTTCAATTTACATAAATAAAAATTATTTGCATATTCTTAAGTACACAATGTCCTTATATACATAGTAAAATAAATTATTTATGGTGGTGAAGTATAAGAAATAAGAGAATATATTTTTAAATAAAATATATTTATATTTAAAAATACTATATTTTTTTACTTTTTTTTTATTTTTGTGGGAGTACTTGATTCTCTATACAAATTCTGATTTTTCCTTTTAAATTTTTTTAATTATATTTTTATTATTAAATTTGTTTATTATAAATTTTAACATTCAACAAGTATTTTTAAGAATTATGAAAATAAAATATGCAAGAGTTATGAATAGTATTTAAGAGTAAGAATTATAAGCAAGATAAAGAGATATGAGTTATAAATAATTTGAATGTATACATTTATTAGACATTAAATACATTATCATTATGTGTTAATTTATTTGTGGACAAATAAATTAATGAATGGTGAAAGCAAGAGGGAAAGTAAAAAAAGAAAGGATTGCAAAAAAGAAATGGGTTAGCTGTATAAAAGATGTGTCAGATTACTATTTCAATTATCACAATTTAATATATAGATGATATATTTTCTTTTTTTATGTTGCTAAGACATATAAAAACAACCTACACTATAATATTCACAAAGTAATCAAAAATGAAAAAGAATACATTTCAGATAGTAAAAAAGAATGGTGACAAAAAACAATGACATAATAAAATTAATATTTCATCTTTTGATTTTTTTTCTTTGTGAGAATAATAAAAGTGAAACTCCTTATTATAATTCTTTTGACTAAAATGGAATAATTATATTAAATATGCTTCATAACAAAAAAAGAAAAAGAAAATAGAGGACCAACTAAGTAGCATTTTCAAATCAACGTTTAAAAAATTCTAGCAAAAGTAGCTAAGTTGATAATACAAGTCAGTTAAAAAAATTCTAGCAAAAGTAGTCCCTAATTATGCGTCATTTTTCTTCTAGCATCTTCCGCGAGTAGATCCGCCACCATATTCTGCTCCCTATAAAAAACTCCTCATCATATGACCAATTAAATAAAAAAAATTAATACAACTACGAATAAACAAAGTATCATACCAATCAATAAATAATTATATCAAAAACAGATAAATATGAACTTTACAGAAAACAATTAACATCTTTTAAAATAGGAATATTGTAATCGATCTACATCTATAATTATAAAGTTGGTGTCAGTTGCAAACTAATTTTTAGAAAGAGCACTCACATACTAACGATACATTGTTATCTTCATTATTGTGGATATTTTCTTGGTCATACTTTCTTAGAGGACGGTAATACATACAGAAATAAAATAAGTTAAAATTAAGAAAAGATGTTTAAGTACATAAAAATGAAATATTTCTTACCATCATATATTTTTATTCTATTATATGTTAGTTAATTCACAAACCAAAATGATGAAGAGGAAAAAAGATAACCTTGAATAGGAGTCTCCATGAAACTAAATATGACTTTATATAAGCAAAGTATTGGAACACCAAAAGACATCATAAACTTACAAATTAAAGTTTGGAGGTTATGTACATGAAAATTATGAGAGTTATGATTGTTATTAAATGGTAAAATTAAGGAAATGTGAATCATTGGTAATTACTCATTGAAAATATATTAAGTAATAAAGAAAAAATGCTTAAACTATTAAAAAATATTATCATTTTATTATTAGAAGAAGATAAAATAAATAAATAAATTTATTAAAAGTAGAAATTAAAGAGGTGTGAGTTATGAATAGTTACTCGAGAAAATTGAACGAAATGTGTCATTTAAGTCTTAAATGAATGATTGGTGACGTTGACCAAATTAAAGGGTGGGTCAAACATAATTAGGAAGCTTAATTAAATTAATTATAGACTTGTTAATGTTTTAAAATACAAATCAATCCACACCCCTCTCCTCTCCAAATCAACCATCTCTCTCCTCTCTCCCCTCTCCATTGACAGTTTCTCTCAACTCTCTTCCAGCCAATAGTTTTGTAAAATTTCTCCCTTCAATCCCCAGCGATTTCAACCTCCAGCGATAAGTAGTTGGGCGAGTTTCTTTTTGACTTTCAACTGTCAATCGAAGTGACAACAGTGCTCTCCGATGACAACAACTTTGAGTTCTTCATTGTTCCATTTCTTCTTTCACACGTAAAAAATTATGGCTTTTTAGTTATGAAGAAAAAGAGGAACTTGAGCCAACTTCTCTTCTAGTATTGGTAAACAATTTCAATATTTATTGCTTAAATTTAAAATGGGGACTGAAAAAAATCCTAATTTCTGCCATTTCTTCTCTACTCTTTTTGGAATGAAATATAATTTTTTGTTGTTATTGCAGTTATTATTGTCGAACTGTTGCTTTGATTTATTGGTGTCTATTAAGTTTTTTGAAGTTTAATTTTTATTGTTTGTGTTTGTACAAATGCAAAACAATAATTTTGGTGTTTTTGGTCACTGTTGATGTTCTTGGTGTGTGTATTGTGTTGGTATTGCTGGATTTATTTGTTGTTTTTCTTGGTAAAAATGGTGTATTTGATATTAAATGGTGATATTGCTGTTGTTCTATTGAACAAAATTCTAGTACTGTTTTTTTTGGTAATAGATTAACTATCTGATGCAACTGATTATCCATCTGATGCAGTAGATTATCCATTTGATGCAACAAATTATCCATCTGATGGAACAAAAGAACCATCTGATGCTACAGATTAACAATCTAATAGAGCATTCATTTATTGCAACATACAACCCTTCTATTGGAGGAAATCTAAACAATATTGACAGTTGATAACAGTTCCAATAGATCACTCATATGTTGCTATAGATGAATGATCTGTTGTAAAGACTAGTCATCTCTTTCAATATACGAATGATCTGGTTTTATTGTTTTCAATAGATTACTCATCCTTTACAATAGGTTAGTAATATATTGCAACAGACAACCTACCTGGTGCAATAGATGTGTGATCTGTTGGAACTATTATTTTACTATTGTATATGTTATATTTACAGTTATCCTTTTTTAATGATGCATTAATCAATTATAGTCCTTTTTATTTTCATGTTATTTTTAGATTATATGGCTCCCAAAAGAAAAAAAATCGAATCAAGTCCAGGTAAAGGAACAAGTGAAACAACTAGGCTACATCCACCACTCTATGAGCTTGCTTTACAAGCGATATCCCAATCAGAAGCAGAAGATGATAAACATAGGGATGGGGAATATTTCAAAAAAGATGATCCAAATGCTAATATCCCTTCCACAGAAGAGTTGGTCAAAACCTTCAGTATTGATAGTTATCATGTGAGAATACAGCGCGATGGTGCCACAGATTTAACTGATAATTTTGTGGTTAAGTCAGCCATGGAAAATCTTTTGACGCCTTTCAAAAAATACTTCAAGAATAAAAATTGGATTCTTATTTTAGAGACAACTGCTTTGGGCAATATCTTGATTAGCCGGAGGACAACAATGATTATTTTCAAATAAATATGGTATATGATCTTCTCAAGCGTAGGTTTATATATGAAAATAAAGATAAGATGGATAAGGTATGGATAAATTACTGTTGCATGCTTGTTTGTTTTAGTTGGAAGGAGTTTGCCATAGTTACTGGACTAAAATGTTATCCTCATTCCCCTTCTCAAGTTATACTTATTCTAACCCCAAAAAGCACCCACACCCCAAAAAAGACAAAGTCAAGTCAAATTTTGGTGATGACTTGGTGTCCCTTTTTGGTCAAAGCTTTTAAAATAAAAATTTGATAGCATCGTTGAAAGGTAAAAGACTTTCAAAGAAGTACAAACAATCATTGTTCTTTTTTTGATTTGTACATAATATTCTTTGGGTGAGAGGCGTTAGCAACAACATACCGCTTGGTTTAATAAAGCTCTTCGAGGATCTTGAGGTATTTAACAACTATTCTTGGGGTTATGAAAGCTTCAAAATGACTATCAAATATTTGTTGACTCTGTTAACACCAAAGACAGTCAAATTATATATTTTTTCATGGGCTTTCATGGTAAATATTTCTTTTATTATGATTCATTTATTTTTTATTGAATAATGCTTTTGATTTATTGACATTATTTTATAGGCTTGGGCATTTGAAGCCATTTCTTATCTGAGACAACAAGTGAACCACCAGGAAGAAGTTTCATGTCCAAGAATCCTCAGATGGTTGCTGCCAAAACTGATAAAAATGTAAAATTTCTTGATCTCTTCAACCCCTCGAAGGAAGCAGTAAGTGTAATTCTAATTAAGTTTTTATTTTAATTAATGATTTCTTTAAATGATTTAATCATCATTGTAATATATGTACTGATTTATTTTAGGTTGTGCATTCGTGGCTTGTTGCGACCAATCGAGAGTTGAAGATGCCATTTTTTATTACTTTACGATCTGTGCAAACTTATCGGACCCTAAGGTGATTGATAGAATAAAAACAGAATTATTTGGATCATAAACCATCACAAGAAAAATAATTTTAGAGGGTGAGCTTGTTGTTGTTAATGGTGTTGGTGGTGATGGAGCTGTTGGTGATGGTAGTGGTAGTGGCAGTGGTAGTGGTGCTGCTGTTGGGGCTAATGATGCTCCTCTTACAGTTTTTGAAACAACAAACTATTATGATTCTGAATATGATCAGACTGGTTATACAGATTTTACTCCTCATAGTGAATGTTCTGTATGCAAATGTCAAGAGTGCAAGACAAAACATGATGGAGTGAATAATGTTATTAATGAATTAACTGTGTCTGTAAAGAAATTTATATCTAAGATGGGTATCATTCTATCAAAGATGATTTCATATCCATACAATCCATTGGAGTTTAAGACGTCTAAGAGGAGAAGGAAAGAAAGTTCCAAGGCATCATCAAGCATAAAAAAATATAAAATTGCAAATCCTCTGTCTTTGTCTTGCACTTTTGATCAATGTACATGGGCCATAGGAGAGCAACATGATCTGAAGAAGGTGAATATATATCATCTATTTCAACAAACAAAAAGACACATATCTGTTTCAACAGATGACATATCTACTAAAAATTATCAAACAGATATATAAATCTATTGCAATAGTTGACTAACCTGTTGCATCAGATGCATTATCGATTGCAACATATGTCTGTTTGCTTAAGCGAATCAAATAGGTCTTCGTACTATTTTAATTTGTACTAACAAATGACCTATCTGCTGCAACAAATGGGTCATCTGTTGGGACAAATAAAACCAAGGCTTCCTACTATTTTAGTTTTTCCTAACAGATGAGTCGTATGTTGTGAAAAATTCATCATCTGTTGGTACAAATAAAACCAAGGCTTCCCATTATTTTAGATTTTCCAAATAGATGAGTCATATGTTACAATAGATGGGTAATTTGTTGGAAATTATCATACAACTCTTCCTCCTATTTTAATTTGTCCCAATTAATGATCCATCTGTTGCAATAGATAGATAATCTATTTGGGACAATTTAAAACAAGAGAAAGACCTATTTGATTTGCTTAAACAGATGAGTTATCCTTTTCCACTTTTTTATCTTTGTGATTAGCATTGACAATTTTGGCTTTCCAGATGGATGTCACAGTAGAAGCTACTGCTACACAGCATAATATCACAGTTGATAATCCATTAACTGCTTTCAAAGATAAAGAAAATGCGGAGCCTGTCAATCTGGGAGAACTGAAGAATTATTCGTTTGAAGGGTTCAACATCTCGGATGAGTCTCCAAAAAAATAACAAAGTTGATCAATGACTATTCAAAATGGATTACCGATGGGCTGTTAAAGCATTATGCCAGAAGGTACATACATCATTTTTAAAGATATTGATTTATACAATTCTTGTTGTAAAAATATGACATTAACACACAAATCATGCAAAAAATAAAATGACGAACACTACAAAGTGAACGAATCGGGTCTTGGTTTTGATATGTTCGACTTCTTTGTTGCACATCCCAAAATGAAGAATTGGTTCTATTTTATGTCACAGCCCCAAACTTGCTGGAATGATGAGGTTTAAATGCCATACATCTTACTATTAATGCTTTATTTAACTGCATCTGTGTATTAATTTTATTATCAGTAATCTAAAATGTCTGATAATATGTACAACACATCGATGTCATTTTTACTACTTCCGAAAGAAGGCCAAGTTGCAAACACAAGAACAATATAGATACACGACAAACAACTGTTTGTTCAAAGTTTACATCAATAATGCCTACGATAGGTATTGTAAAAAACAACCGAAAGTTTCCCGAAATGAGGAATGCTTAATCAACATCATCAAAGGTTTTAGCATTCTAGCTGGCTTACCTTGACATTTGGTTGACGAAGTGTACATCCTAATAAATTGTGGTGATGAATTTCATTGGTTGTTGGCTATCGTCATTCTAAAAGAGAGGCGCATCTGAGTTTACGACTCGATGTTGGGAAAGAGATGTTATGGGCCATCGTCTGAGATACAAAAGAAGACCAAAATATTACCTACTTACATTGATATAAGTGGCTTTTGGGATCAAAAGGTTCATACTGTTTGGTCGACGATTAAGGCATACCGAGATAAAATGGGTAATCCATTTGATGTAGAATATGTAGAAGGAATTTCTCAACAACCCATTGGTAGCCTGTAAGTATCATGATTTAATTTCATATCATAAATTTCACAATGCTTACATTAATTACAAGATATGGATTATTTGTTTTTTACCAATATAGGGATTGCGTTCTTTTTGTTGCCGCTTATGCCGAGTATTTGAGTGATGGATTAAAAGTACCAAATGATGGACTTGATATCAGATTACTCTATAAAAGATATGCTATTCTCTTATGGAAATACGGAGAAGCGAAAGTGCAGAAATTGTACGTAAGCGGCATTAAAAATCCATATTGAGTAGATCTTTATAGCTTGAGTCTGTCAAAGTAATAATCTTACCTATCCTTAGTAATTGTTGGCATCAAAACTTAAATTGTTGATTTTTTTATTGAGATTTGTACCCATAATAATTTTTTTACATTTAGTTTATTTGTTGATTTATTTCATGTAATTTTTGAAGGCTTCAAATTATTTTATTTTGTCTATGAATTTTATTTTTTCCTTAGATGTGAACTTATTAATTGAAATGGAATACTAGATTCGAATATTACAACAGATTATAGATCCGTTGCAACAGACGACATATCTTTTGCAAATTATCAAACAGATTTAGACATATGTTGCAACATGTAGGTCATCTGTTGGAAATTATTAAACAAGTCTTCCCACTGTTTTACTTTATTCCAATAGATGACCTATCTGTTGCAATAGATTGACTTAGATATAAACATCTACATAATACAACAAATGACCAACGTATTGCAACAAATAAACTATTTGTTAGAAAAGGTAGACTAGACAATCTGTTGCATTATAAAAAATTTAATTTTCATCAAATATAAGAAATTGTCACTACATGTAAAGTGAAGTGACTTGAAATAAAAAATTGT
>NW_025834188.1:0-3468 GCF_002878395.1 Capsicum annuum
ATGTGCCCCCATAGGAGTGAGCCTGGGGCTGATTTATATAGTGATCAGTAGTTTGTATGGATTTGATATCGATAGTCCTACTCCGATGGCAAGGATAGGACGACTCTCCCCAATGTGGGTTGTACGTTGGACTCCATGTAGCTCACATGGTTTATGTCAGTTATAGGATCTCCCAATGTGTGTGTGTTTCCTTGTGTCTATGGTGAACGGTGAAGTAATTTGAAAGTGGAATTGTGAAAGTTATTCTTTCGAAAGATTTAAATGATATTTACATTATGAGAAGTGATATTATTGATGAACTGAAAGTGATTGACAAATTATATGATGACTCACATGTGTTATTATACTTATTTCATCCTCTCATGATTATGATGAATTTTTTCGGGTTATGTGAGTCTTTCATACATCCTGCATATTTCTTATAAATATTTATGATGATGATGTTTATACAACTGAATACACCCCCATATAGTCGGTTTCTTTCCATGGTACTGACCCACATCTACGGATGTGGGTTGCATTTTCTTAGAATGTAGGTTCAGGTGCTCAGTTCCAGGTTCGACAGTGATTTTTGGGGCACGCTGTTCTATATCCTCTGTTGTAGTGAGTCCTCATGTTCCGAGGATGTGATATCTGATGTTTGTTTCACAGAATTGTTTACATTTGATAACTGAGTATGAGTCAGTTGGGGCATGTCTCAATGGCTCACTGGCTTTATTGATTTTCTTAGAGGCTTGTCAGACTAGTATAGATGTTGGGAGTTGACTAATAAGTCGTATTTTGTTATCTTTCTGAAATTCTTTTATTCTTGGATAATGATTACTCTGTTGATATTTGAGGGTTATTTAAGGAAACCCCGTTGATTTGTATTGAACTGAATGAAAATGGCTCAAACGGTTAGCTTGGGGCTACTCGTAGCCTCAAGCACCGTGTGACGCTCCAGGACCCGTTTTTGAGGCATTACACTTGTTTATGTTAGATATGGTAGATTTCGACGTTATATTGTGCATGGATTGGTTGGATTCTTAACATGCAACTCTAAATTATTATGATAAAACCGTTACTTTAGCTTCATTGGGTGTGCTGAGGAAAACTTGGAAGGGTGCGCTTCATTCAAGTTCTAAGAGGATTATATCTTTTGTTTAGTATTGTCGATTGGTTGAGAGGGGTTGTTTGTCTTACTTGGATCATATTCGTGATACTAGTGTTTCTTCACCTCCTATTTTAGAGTCTCCTCGTGTTTTTCGTTAGTTCACGGATGTGTTCCCTACAGATTTTCTTGGTATGCCTCCGAATCGTGATATTGATTTTTCTATTAATGTTGAGCTGGGCACTCAGCTCTATTCCTCCCTATAGGATGCGCCTAACCGAGTTATAGAAATTGAAGGATCAGTTGTAGGAGTTGTTGAATAAGGGATTTATCCAACCTAGTGTATCACCTTGGGGTGCACCTATCTTGTTTGTGAAGAAAAAAATGTGTCTATGCATATTTGTATTGATTATCAGTAGTTGAATAAGGTGATAGTGAAGAATAAGTATCCTTTTACATATATTGATGATTTATTCGATCAACTTTGTGGTGTTTTTGAAGATTGATTTGAGGTCTGGGTATCACCAATTTAGGATTAGAGCTTTGGATATTTCGAACACAGCTTTTTGGACTCGATATGGTCATTATGAGTTCTTAGTCATGTCTATTGTATCCAAGTGCATACGCAAGTGTACGTGATCTTACCAAGTAATATAATATCCATAAACAAAGTAGAATATCGATCCCTCAGAAACTTGTGTTGACAACTATCCAATTCTAGTTCACTATTGAGATTAATTTAGTGTAAACGTAGCCAAAAGAATTTGAGAGTTATAAACTGAAAGTAAAGTAAATAATACGGTAAAGTAAATTTCTTGGCCAATCAATTAGGAGAAACCCTGGGTTAAGACTCTGTGATCAATCACACTATGCTATTAAAATTCATTGACTAGGTTACTTATCTTGGTTATTGATTCACGGGGTTGATATTACGATCATGGTCTCTCGAGCCTCTAATCACCTATCTAACTTAGACCCACAACTACATTGTTGTGCGTGGATGTGAGAGATAAGATAAATGTATTTATATTTAATCCCATAATGAAACAAATAGGGTGTGTAGGTATATTCCTATCCTAAGTGCAAATTACAAGTCTGTTCTGTAGAAGATTATAATCCTACTCTATTCATCCCCACACACTATTTTCTTGTTCCTCCTCTCGGGCTCACAAGTTTTCTATGGATGTATTATTATAAGAGTATCTAATCCTTAAAATAGTGATAAATGGTATAAATAAACAACCAAATATGATAAAAAATCGAAACCAAATCAATTCATAGTAATAGTATTCATGTTCTTGGTCTTAACCTCGGAAAGGGGGCTTTTAGCCGCTCATGGACATAATAGTAATCATGATAGATGAATACATGATAATCTCCATAAATAAACTAAAGTAAAGAAATAAAAACTTCAATGTAAGTGTTTTGAAGCCTCCCTCCAAGTTTCCAAGTCGTACAAGGTGCTTATCATTATGCACAAGTTTCCTATTTACATGAGGACAAAACTAGCCAAAAATGACATGCCCCTGCATCACGACTCTTATCGCGGTACTTAGGGTATGAAGCGTGCCATAATGGAAGATAATCACTGTTTATGGTCCCTTAGTAAGACCCAAAGGTGTGTAATGCACCCCATAGCAATGTCTTGGATCCGCGATGCACCAAGGACTCCCAAAGTGTCATTCTTACGTCAAGACTTGTCCCGTTCTATTGCCCATCCCTTCCACGCCTTGTAGTGTTGTTTCCAATTGATTTATAGCTTTTGTGTCATCCATATATAATAATAATCACCATCCCACCAAGAATCCTATAGCATTAAACACCACTAATTAGAGCTCAAAACCACATAACATCCAAGACGGTGTACTAGAAACTTAAGCTAAGAATGCTAGTTTTGTCCTTTTGATCTTTAACTTAGTTTTGACTCTTGGCATGATTAAATTGCAATTTAAACACTATAAACAAGTGTTTATACACATAATTATACAATCACACCATAAATAACTCATTACATACACTAGAGTCCATAGGGATCAACTAGAATAACACGTAGCTTAAGCTAGTAACACTAGTTTTCTTGTCTAAACTCTAAGTGACGTATTTTAATCCTAACTTATTTGAAAAACACCTTAAAATTATAATCAAGTACTTTAACACTTAGATGCTCATTTATATCATTATTAATACATTAATCACAAAATAAGTCCTCAAGACAAGGCTAAATAAGCTCATATTACAACACTGAGGTACATAAATCCACCTCATATCACAACCCCACAATTAAACTTTGTTCGTCCTTGAAAAACTCTTTATTCTAAGCATCATAATCAGAGAAGATTCCACACTTATAATACAAGCAAGACACTTAAGCTATCACT
>NW_025834189.1:0-1209 GCF_002878395.1 Capsicum annuum
TGAGTATTCATTAACAACAGGGACTGTTTTGAGGCTGGGATATTCAGAACTGGAATCTTTAACATGCACGAGATGATACACACACCCCTTAGAAATCATTTTCCTTGCCCGAAGGTAGGAAATAAGTTGACCCCTGAACGTTGAAATGCTACTCTTCCACTCTAGGATGGGCTCATTCTGGAACTGAAACTAAACTATCTTGTTTCTGCAGTCGACTGTGGCATAGCAGGAATGAAGCTAATCCATGTCGAGAATGACATCAAAATCAATCATCTCTAACTCCACTAAATCTGCTGACGTGGATTTCTGAGATATCATAACCGGGCAATTCCTGTATACCCGCTGGGCTATGATGGTTTTACCCACTGGGGTAGAGACTGAGAAGGGCTCTGCTAGGACTTCGGAACTGATTCTGAAATTGCCTGCTATGTATGGAGTAACAAAAGACAAAGATTCACCTGGGTCTAGCAAAGCATAAACATGAGCATGGAAAATCTGTAACGTACCAATAATGACATCAGGAAAATTTTCCTGATCCTGTCGGGACTGAAAAGTTTAACTTTTGATTATGCTTACTAGCATGACATGAATAATGAAAAAAGGGGACTATTCCTAAAACATCTTATAGCCTCCCACACATAAATGTGGTGTGCAACACACCCATGTATAAGACTTTACTAGATGCGGCTTTCAGACTTCCTAGGACTCTATTGAACCTTAGGATTTGATACCAAGTTTGTAACACCCCGATTCGCTGAACTGGAATGCTACATGGTTCTCATGACCCCAAGGGACCACAAGCTAACCCATGAATGATATTTGTACCTATATACTGCAAATCATGATATAATAATGCAGAATACATAGAACTGTAAGGCCATAAGGTTTAACTGAATACAATTATGTGGGTGAAAATACCCAAAACAACTCAATCTGAACGTAAATCTGAACATAAATCTGAAAGCCTCTAAACTACCTGAATAAGGAGTTAAAGGAACATGTCTCCAACTAACTCCGTAAAACTGAACTGAAGAAATAAATAAATGTATTAAATCATATTGTCCTTCAATTAATGAGGACTCACTATTTCCTTGCGACTGGAATGCTACCGCTACTGCTGGGCTGGAGCTCGTGTCTCAGAACCTATAGTGTAATATGAAAAGAAAGCACCATAGCACAAATGCGTCAGTACAACTGGAGTACTAAGTA
>NW_025834190.1:0-2515 GCF_002878395.1 Capsicum annuum
TTTCCAACTATGCCAATTTCGCCAAAATCCGATACCCGAGTGAAAAGCTATAGCATTTTTCGTGTGAGGCAGTAAGCTGCTGTAATTACACCACTCGGCGGTGCCTATAGCGTTGGCACAAATAGCACTCTGTGGTGATCCTCAAAATTGGAATTTCTGCTAAAAGTTGTAATTTTGAGGGGCAGTAGAAATCATCTTGATCAAGTAGACATGGCATAACTTAAGAGACATGGCAAAATCTTGGAGCATGAAGACTAGGTACTTGATCATCATTTATTCGTTGAGGCACATTATCAAACTCATAGTAGGCATAGCTTTAGCATGGGAGTCAACTTAAGCACATGGATTTTGCATGGAATCATCATTTAGATCACAAATAAGTCAAACTGGTCAATTCTTCTTCACTTAGGCATTTTAACAAACACCTTGCATGCACTATTTAGGGCATAGGCCTAATGATAAATGTTATACACCATAACACCATAATTCAACTGAATTCCCCCACTTGAATCAACAAAATATCATGGTATCATGAACAACATGTAAATATTCGAACTTTATTCACACAATATGGAATTCATGTGAAATCATAAAACATGGAGTAAGGACTTGTTAATTGAGCACTCTTAAATCATGACAACATGATTATGCCTATTCTTGGCATTTAATCAAACACCTTGCATGCACACATTATGGCATAGGTGTTCTTAATAATTTAGTCATCTTAAACCACCCAATTTCATGTGTTTTAACTACAAGCACACATACTTCATGAGAATCACCATAAATTAACATCTTGAAGCATAAACAACAACCATCAACATGCACATGATTATATCTCAGCAAGAAAATCACAATATAGTATTTAAAGCATGGTTCTTGGACTCCTAAGGATGAAAGGAATCCATGGATGAACACTATGAATACCTTAGTTTTTGATTTTTAGAAGATTGACGGAGAGATTCTTGGATTTGAGTCTTGAATTTGAATTCCCTATTGAAAACCTAGCCCTATTCTTGAGAGGTCTGTGAGAGAGGAGAGTATATTTTGTTATAATTGAGCTAAAATCCCGTGTTTGTGGTATATATAGGGGTGGAAGATTACCAAACTACCCCTAAGGAAATAAATAAGGTCAAATTTGTCCCTAATTGACTGTCTGTTAGGCTGAAGTAACTCGATAATAACTTTTTACTCAGATGTCTAAATTGGATGAAACTATTTGCATTAGAAAAAAGACTCAAAGAGCTTTCCATTGATATATAGAAGTTCT
This sequence comes from Capsicum annuum, assembly GCF_002878395.1. NCBI lineage: Eukaryota > Viridiplantae > Streptophyta > Magnoliopsida > Solanales > Solanaceae > Capsicum > Capsicum annuum. Next base: position 1,271 of record NW_025834190.1, read on the forward strand.
CCCATTTCATTATATACAGGAAGTTATGATCGTTTGAAGTTGACCCTGAAATGCTTAAAAAAACTGGGTACAAAGGCTATAAGAGGGCTCCACGGCTCAAATGCCTTTGGCTACTGGTTCGGGCAACCAAATATGCCCTTACACTACTATAAAAATTTCAAAACTCACCCGAGATGTACTAAGAGTTTGATCGATCATAACGCAACTTGAAAATTTAAAAACGAAGGTCGGAAAGGTCGCCAAATAAATCCCCAAAGTTTGGAAGTATAAAATGAGACTAAGTATTGAGATCTTAGAAAAATATTCTATGTGTTAGAGCTTGTAAAGATTAATGAGCTGAATTTTAGACCTAGGATTTTATGGGGAATTACAATTCAATACCCCCTGGATTTGATATCATAGATATTGGAACCATATCTCAACTTTAAAACCATCACACATAGGCTACCATGCATAATTAATTCACATAGACATTTTGTCAAAACCTAGGTTGCAGAATTCTTGTACAAGAGAATGAGCAATATATTAATGTCATAACTACCACATTCAACATCACAATTCAAAGATTTAACATGAGGGTAACATGACTCAGTACACACATTCTAGTTTATTTACATGAAACTCAAAATCTTCTTTGCTTGAAAACAACATAACAACACACACATGAGAACAATTACATTCAAGAATACAAATAAAAATCAATGTTCTGAAAAAAAGGATTCTTGAACTCCAAGGGTGGAAGGAACCCAAGGATGAACACCTAAAAAACCTTGGTTTCTGAATTTTGTGATAATTGTTGGTGAATTCTTGAGATATGGACTTGAACTTTGATCAACGTATGGTTTACGCTTGGGTGAATTTTATGAAATAATGAGTGAATTTACCCTTTGGAAGCTTAATTTTATGTTATGGATGAATAATATACGGGTAAAATGATTCAATTACCCCCACAAAACCATAATTTTATAAACAAAAATATGCGCAGTGTTGCGATAGGCGACCCACCGTGTCAATCAACTTGATGTTATGACCGATATATTGCATTAATGGTGACAATACGATAACCAGCATAATGTGTCCTGATCACATTGGATCACTATTTTGGTCATCCAAACATATCTCAAACGATATTTAAAAATTCTACCACTCACCCAAGATGACCGATAGATAACCCTTATCATGAAACAATTTTAAAATTGATAATCTAAGGCCGAAAAGATAAAAAATGAGACCATTGAAATATCG
>NW_025834191.1:0-1230 GCF_002878395.1 Capsicum annuum
GTAGAGGTATGGACTGCGTACATCTTACCCCCCCAGACCCCACTAGGTGGGAATACACTGGGTTTGTTGTTGTTGTTGTTGTTGAATGTCTAGATAGATATATAATGTGTCTCGTTAAAACCTTACTAGAAAAAAAATAGTAAAAAAAAATCTTGTGAAGAAAAAAGAGTACACATATCTAAAAATACGCATATAGGCTGCCTCATAAAAAATCTTACAAGGAAAACCTAGTGGGACAAAAACTCGTAAGGGAAAAAAAGTACAGCGCTTATCAACTCCCCCTAATGAGAATATTCTTGAACCTTTGCATCTTGATCTTGTGCACCATCTTCTTGAAAGTTGCAATTGGAGGAGACTTGGTGAATAGATCAGTCACATTGTCACTTAAATGAATCTGTTGCACGTTAATATCACCATTCTTTGGAGCTTACGTATGCAGAAGAGCTTTGATGAAGTGTGCTTCGTTCTATCTCTTTTTATGAATCCTCCCTTAAGTTGTGCTATGCATGCTGCATTATCTCCATATAAAATTGTAGGTATATTATAACATTTTACGCCATATTTTCTCGAATGAGATGTATCATAGATCTCAATCATACTCATTCTAGGCTTGCTTTATGAATAGCTATTATCTCAGCATGATTCGATGAAGAGGCTACGACAGACTACTTTGTATATCTCCAAGATATGACATTACCACCGCATATGATCATATAGCCTGTTTGAGATCGAGTTTAAGGCAGGTCAGATAAGTACCCAACATAAGCATGACCAATAAGATTGGGACAGCAATCTTTAGAATAAAATAAGATCATTTGTTTGATCCCATTTCGATATTGTAATACCCCGTAATTTTCCTAGCTTGAAAAGTTTTCCAAGAATGTTAGAAACTTTCTTTGAAAGATGAATCCACTTTTGCACACATGGTATTTTCAAGATTTTCACTTTTTGTCATGTGTAAAATTCAATAAGCTTTCCATCGATACCAAATTCATCCAAATTCGACACCCGGGTGAAGAGTTAGAGCCTTTTTAGTGAGACAGTGTATCACCTGAGCCTTCAGCGCGTCGCAGAGATAGCTCAAATGACAATTGTCAATTTTCAGTGTTGCTTCATAATAGTGGTGCGTCGTACCAAACTTCCAGGTCGCAGACAAGGTGGTAACGCGATAGCTCCGCGTCGTGCCACCGTGTAATTTCTCATTTGTCACTTTCCAGTGACTTGGCGCGA
>NW_025834192.1:0-2136 GCF_002878395.1 Capsicum annuum
AAGCCTCTTCTAGAAGTTGTAACACTTCTTCTTCATTGGTTTCTTGGTTGTCCATGTCTTGCAGGGCCTTTTGTAGTTTTTCCTTTAATGCCTTCTTATTTTGAGAAGCACTGGTGGAGGATGCTGTAGTTCTCTCTTTGCTAGGAGTTTTGGGAGCTACTGGCTTGGGAGTCCAGCCTTTGACCTTTATCTCTTTGGATAAATATTTGATTCCGCCTTGCTCTCCTTTAGCGAAGTTCCAAGAAATAATATAGGAGACTCGCTTTTTGATGAAGAACTTGCACATCTGAATATGCTCTGGGAGGGTTACACACCCTTCTTTTGCACAGAAATCAGTAAATCGAATTAAGAATTGTTGGGGAAGAATTTCTTTGGTTCCTCCAAAATATATCCATCATTCATAGAACCATCTAGGAATAATGGCATTTACCATAGCTGGACAATATTTAATAAACCAGGTGTGTCCTGGTATGACATATAAAAAATTGAACCATGCAGACTTATAGTCGTACCAATTGTAGGTTTGTGGCCTATGGGGCATGGATAGTGCAATTGGTGTATGCAGGTGATCTACGAACCAGTTGAAAGGAGTTAAAACTCTTTTAATAGTGAACCTAGAATAATCAATATATTCCGGATTCCGCACATTCATAGAATGCTCGACTTCAATAGAATCGGTATCTACCAGAATGGCTTCATACTATCTTCTTGTTTTGAGTGGATTCTCAGTATCCACGAAATTTTTATCATTGTAGACCGGTTTGATTAGTTGCTCTAATGGATATCCTTCGTATTCCTTGTCTAGAGCAATAATTGGCATTACCTGAGTGGTAACGAATTTGAATTCTTCCTTGACCGGAGGAGGTGGTATCAGCTTAATCACTGTGGGATCTACAGCTTGGGCGAAGGTTTTAGGAGCCTTCATAGCGTAACTCTGTTTAGACTGAATAGAAGAACTCGATGATTGCCCTTTATCAAAGGGTTTATTAGTCTTTAAGTCTACCAATTTGGACGGCATCGGAGGAGGGAGTTTTGGAAACTCCGCCATCGGAGGAAGGGGCAATGTGATGGCTCTGCATCGCGCCATCCCTCAGTCTCCCAATTGTCAAATTCCAGTGACACGGCGCGATTGCACCGTATCGCACCAGGGGCCCAGTTCGGGAAAATTTTACTGAAAACAAAGACGCGTCCAGGGTTAAAAGGGTCAATTTCTTACCACTATTTAAACCCAATAACACGTGATTTAGCCATTCTTCACCCAATATATACTAGTTTCTCTCAAGAACAAGCTAGGGTTTCCATTGGGGCTTCAAATTCAAGAAGGTTTCACCGTCAATCATCATGAGATCATGAACTAAGGTATGCGTAGTGTTCATTCATGGATTTCTTTCATCCATGAACCCCGAGAATCTCTTTTCAAATTTTAAGTTTATGGATTTCTTTATGAATTTCATGTTGGTTTTATTTTGTTTATGTTGAGAATGATCAATTGAATTTTAATCCATGTTTGGTGATCAATTTTATATGGAATTGATTTGTATAGATGTATATTCATGTGAACCTATAAATAAACCCTAGGATGATGAAATTAGATATGAATCATGATGATTAATTATTTTATAATATTGTCTACATGTGCTATGCCTACCATGTGTATGATTAAATGCCTAGATGAAGGAACAATGCCCAACTAGTATGATATCATGAAATCCCCATGTATGTACAAGCTTATGCATATCACATGTTTGATGCAGTGCGTCAATATTTGAATTATGAATTGTTTTGTTGGCCATGTGTTCAAGTAAGCCATCCTATATTAGTTTCTTCTCATCGAGTCCTGGGGGTACTTGTACTCGAATATTTAGATATGTGACTAGATCTATGTCATGTTTTCACGATCTCCTCAGCCAAGCTATGATCCATAGAACTCAGTCAGTCATGTGACTCAGGAAATCTCATTAATTTTAGTAGCTTAGTAATCTCAGTAACCTCAGTATTCCCAGTCAATCTCAGTAAATTCAGTATTCTCAGTCAGTCCTCAGAACTAAGTACATTCCGTCAGTCAACGGAACTCAGTAAATTCATTTTAGCTCCGCTAGACAATACCACTAATATCAGTTTAGTTCAGTTAATCAG
>NW_025834193.1:0-1838 GCF_002878395.1 Capsicum annuum
TGATAAAGAAGCTAAAAATTATTTTTTTACCAATCGATTCTGAAATTATTGTCTATAACCCTATGGTATATCTAAAATCATATTGACAATTTTTTTGGCTAGCTTCTGTGCATTAAAGACATATAGATTGCATCCCATTCACCTTCTTTTACTTTATTTTATAGATCATGTCACATTTATCCAAATAAATAATATCAATGTTAGAATAATTGGCGATCCCATGCGATTTTTTTTCTTTTTAGCTCTAGTGTAATCAAAGACGTCGTCATACTTCATGCGCGGATATGGGCGAGTTTTAAAAGAGAATCAAATAGTCGGTTTATGTGTAACCCATACAAATAAAATACAGATTAGAAAAGATAATCAAATTTCGAATAAAAAAATAAATAAATAAATAAATAAAGCAAGAAAATTTAGTGTAGTGCATAAACAAAGAAACCAAAATATCTCAACAAAATACATACTCCCTCCGCTTAAAAAAGAATGACTTAGTTTGACTTGGTACAGAATTTAAGAAAATAAAGAAGACTTTTAAATCTTGAGGTATTAAATTGAAGATATTTTAAACGTACCAAAATATCCTTCAATCTTGTGGTCTTAAACATGCCACGTGAAAAGTTAAAATTAAAAAGTTGCTAAAAAAGGAAAGGGATCATTCTTTTTTAAACGGACTAAAAAGGAAAGTAGGTCATTCTTTCTAAAACGGAGGGAGTAATATTAAGATATCATATACATAAGAAAATAAAATAAATTAACAAATAGATATGATGTAATAAATCGTCAGAAAATACTGTTATATTATTCCTCTTTCCTTTCCAAACCTTCTCATTCATAATTCCTAAAATAACAACGATAATTTCAAAATTATTATAATCTTTCAATAATATCACACAAATTCATACTCTTCTTTTATCACTACTCCATTTCAATTAATTTTACTTGATAGAACCTAAGAATTTCATTTATCAAATTAATGCTTAAAAGATAAAGTGCACAAATACATGTAAATAATAATTTGAGTAATGAAATATTTACATGTAAACTGTACAAAAACATATAAACGTATAGCTTGTAAAATCTATGTGGTTGAAACACTACTCTAATAGGTGTATATTGAGAATTTTCTTCCTTGGTATGGAATTGAAGATAAGAGATTAAGATTTAGATTCAAAATCTATTAGAGAAAAAATTAAATTGTTACCTGGTAGACGTAAAGTTGCCGAATAAATTGCCAAGTAAATTCATTAGATTCGTATGCAACAATAAATTTATACCACAGCTCTTACTCAAAGATATTTGATAATCACATTTAATCCAAATTTAAGAACATAAAAATGGTTGGAAGTAATTATATAGCTAAGTAGAATCACAAAAAATTCAAAAAGCTGATAGAGCTCTCCTCCTTAAACTTAATTGTTGCTTTCATATTTTGTCATTGTTCCTCTCACAAAGCGTTTCATGCAAATGTTGGTGATTTCTTAAACTTAATATATTAGAAATAACGAATAATATAATATATAAAAATATTCTTTCATGACTCAAAAAATATTAGCATGCAAACCTCTAAAATCTACTATTTCTAATGAAATTAGTTTCATCCAATTTGTATATTGGAGTAAAACGTTATGGTTGATCTACTTCAGACTATCAAAATAGTCCACCAAAGGACAGATTCAAGAATTATTTGATTTTTAGGGGCGTTTTGGTCATTCCTCCTCACCCAAAATCCGTCCAAACCCTATATTAAAGTCTATTAGAAGCATTATATGTTATATTTCATCAAATTCCCTCAAAAGAAAACCCTAAGCTCCTACATCCAACTTCAAGAACCTCCAAAG
>NW_025834194.1:0-1480 GCF_002878395.1 Capsicum annuum
AGCAACACTGCCCACAGATAATCTACTAAGGGCGTCTGCCACTACATTGACCTTGCCAGGATTATACAACACACTCATACCATAATCCATCAGCAATTCTAACCACCTTCTCTAATGAAGATTCAACTCCTTCTAAGTAGATACTGCAAGCTTTTGTGATTTGTGAACACACCAACATGCACCCCATACAAATAATGTCTCTGGATTTTCAAAGAAGACACAACAATAGATTACTCAAGATCATGGGTTGGGTAATTCTTTTCATGAGGCTTAAGCTGTCTAAAGGAATAAGCTACTCTAAAAGCATCACTATACACCATAAAGCCATCTGTACCATCAGTTAACGCTAACACTGGGGTTGAAGTAAGTCGAGTCTTCAACTCCTGAAGACTCTTCTTGCAGGAATATGATGATTGAACCTTAACTTTCTTCTGGGTCTAGCTATACATAGGAGATGCAATCGATGAGAAACCCTCAACAAAACGTCTGTAATAGCCAGCTAAATCCAAGAAACTCCTAAAGTATGATGGAGAGATTGGTCTAGGCCAATTTCTTACAGTTTTTGTCTTTTGAAGATAAACTCTAATACCCTCACTGGAAACAATATGACCCAGGAAAGCTACTGACCTTAGCCAAAATTCACATTTACTGAATTTGGCGAACAACTAATGATCTCTAAGAGTATGTAGCACTAAGATGGCCTGTATGATTGTTCTCACTATGAGAGTAGACAAGAATATCATCAATAAATACTATGACAAACATGTCTAAATATTGTTTGACCACTCTGTTAATCAAGTCCATAAAAGCTGTTGGGGCATTGGTTAGTTCGATGGACATGACTAGAAACTCAAAATGACCATAACGAGTTCTGAAGGCTGTCTTTAGAATATCACATTCCCTTATTTTAAGCTAATGATAGCTAAATCTAAGGTCTATCTTTGAGAAATAACTTGCACCTTGGAGTTGGTCAAATAAGTCATCAATTCTAGGAAGAGAATATTTGTTTTTGATGGTAACTTTATTTAATTGACGATAGTCAATGCACATATGCAAAGAGCTATCTTTTTTTTGCACGAATAGGACAAGAGCTCCTCATAGAGAAACATTAGGCCTTATGAAACCTTTATGTAAAAGATCTTTGAGTTTCTCTTTCAAATCTTTAACTCGGTGGGAGCCATACGATATGGAGGGATATAAATAGGCCGAGTATCGAGAAGAAGGTCAACACCAAATTCTATTTCCCTATCGGGAGGTACTCTTGGTAAATATTCTGGGAAAATATTAGGAAACTCATTAACTACAGTGACTGATTGAAGAGTCTCAGACTTAGTGTCTTTGACTAGAACAAGATGATAGATACACCCTTTAAAAATTAAATTTTAGGCCTTAAGATAAGATATGAAATGACTTTTGGGAGATACTGAATTAGCAGACCACTCAAAGATTAGCTCATCTAGAAACTGAAACTTCACCACCC
>NW_025834195.1:0-4924 GCF_002878395.1 Capsicum annuum
ATAGGTCATTTTTTTATTTTAGTCCACTATTAGCCTAAATGACCTTCTCTGTGTGAAATAGTATCCCTTGATCCCTATTTTGAGCCTTATAGCCTATTTTTCTTATTTCACCTATCACCTTCCCATTTGTTTTGCATTAAACTATTCTGTCCCTGGTCTTCCTTGGATATTGTGCATCTCAACTCAAGCAAATCTCCTAAGTTGAGGGTGGCTATCATACGGGTGTGTAATATAAAGTGAGTATGTAGAAGGAAAAATAAGAGAAGAAGTTAGCAGGGCTAGGTGTTGTAGCAAAAGAAAAGAAAAAAAAAAAGAAAATAAAAATTATAAAAAAAGTTAAAAATAAAGAATAAAAGACCACACCCAACCTGAATGAGCTTTAAAATAAAATGAGAGAAATAAGGGTTGAAATAAAGTGAAAAATTGGCTAATAAGTAAGACCCAAGGTTAGTGTAGTGCCAAGAAGGCTTAGTCACTTGATATGTACATATGTACCATACCATCCCCCAAGCCTATATTACAAGCCGAGAAAAGTCCTATAGTGATCCTAACTTGACTGACTAAATACTAAGGTAAAATAAGGGCAAGCTTATGGTATTTGATGCACATTGATTAAAACTTCTTTTCTAAGAATGAGTGTCTCTTGACTGTCCCTGCATTGACATGCATAATTTTATATAAGTGAGTGGGACATCTTTATTGTGAGGGTGCATGAGTCATATTACTAGTTGTTTACGTGTTTGGGTAGTGTAACTTGTACATATGCATGGTTGTCTATTTGCTAATATAATTTGACATCTTGATCCCATTGTGTCACATTATCGTGCTTTATGTTTATATACAGTTGTTTTTAAAAAGTGAGTTTGGAGGTGGTGTTTGAAATGAGCTTAAAGTGTTGATTGACTACCTTAAATAGCTTAGATTCTCCTAATTAAGCGTCATGTCTTGTTTTGTTTTATATTTTTGTGTTTTGTTGCCTGAGGACATGCAAACATTTTAAGTTGAGGGTGTTGATGTGCTATAGAAATATAGCACATTTGATGCTTAAAACAATGAAAATATGCAAGTTTCTTAGGTTGTTTTGTTAGATATGATGCATTTTGGGCATGTTTTGCAGGAAACGGGGTTTTGGATGCAATCGTAAAAAAAATAAAAAATGGTGTTTTGGATACTTTTTGGTCAATCTTGGGTATTGAGACATTTTCTGGATTTTTCATGACTAAATAATATGATGGAGTTGAAGAAGTGATGAAAAAGACTTTCGGAACCTACGTATGTCAATATGCGGACCGCATCTAGCACATATGGACCGCATATAGGCAAAGCATGTGTCAGAAGTCCAAAATCCTAGAAGAAAAGACACAGAATTTTTGTGTCTAAGCACATGTGGTGGCCACATGCATCCAACGGTCCGCATGTGCCACATGTGCCTATGGCCAAGCCACATGAGGAGACCACATGTAGCCACCGACCCTTTTTTGTTCGGGCTTTGGTTTTAGGGTTTTCTCAAGTGCTATAAATACCCCTTATGTGTTTTTGAGTAGAAGTTACTCACTCTTGATACTGACAAACATATTTTGATTACCGGATTCAATTTTGGTCTTGGAATGCTCTTGTATTAATTTTGGTTGATTAATTCAATTACGGCTTTGGGTTCTTACTTGTGATTATTGTGATTTAATCTTATGCTTTCAATCATGAATGTTTTTGATTACTTCACAAGCATGAGCTGCTAAAAATCCTTAGCTAGGGTTATGGAAACTATGGTGGATTGATAAAGTAGGGAATGTGCGAGTGTTGTTTTGAACCAATACCATGCATGCATTGTATTGTCTTCATTTAAAAGTTATCTTAGCAGTTGTAAATTTTAGGATCCCACCTAGACTATTGCTACTTATTCCAAAAGAACAGTAATGACTACGAAAAAATACTAACAACATTAATTTAATGGTTAGCTATCGATCCACGCTACTAGGTATTATGTAAGTAAGATGGCTAGCTTTCCTCTAATAACTAGAGACTCAAAAGGTAATATTTAACTGGGATCAAGATAAGTGTTAGTAAGGCAACATCCTAAGACTCAAAAGGTAAGGGGTAAAATCTATCTACTCATCCAAAGACTGTAGATGGTATATAACTTATCGATTTTGTATGCAAGGTATCGGGTTAGTTCAACAATGCACGATAATCCTATAAAGTTGATAATCTAGAGGGAACACAATCCTAGTATTTACCTATGACTGATTATAGCCAAAGTTGATATTCGCCACTTGTTTGATATTGCTACTCAGAACTCCCAATTTACTTTTCTTGTTCTGCCCATTGATTACAACAGTTGAGAGCCACAATTCTGCGTATTCCCTTAGGATTCGACCCCAACCTTTGTTATGTTACTATATATGATAGCGGTTGCATAACCTTCAGAGTGAAGGTGTAGCGTGGGCATTAACATAAAACTTAGCACCGTATTCCACCCTCAGACAGATGGACAAGCAAAGAGGACTATTCGAACATTGAAAGATATGCTAAGGGTATATGTGATCGATTTTAGAGGCTGTTAGGTAAATTATTTGCCTCTTATTAAATTTGCATCTACTAATAGTTATCACTCTAGTATTTGGATTTCTTCTTTTATAGTAGGAGGTATAGATCTCTTATCAGGTGGTTTAAGGTTTGTGAGACTAGATTGTTCGGTCCAGACTTGGTTCACCAAGCCATGGAGAGGGTGAAAATAATTAGGGATAGACTTAAGACTGCTCAAAGTCGCCAAAAGTCCTATATGGATACGAGAGAGGGAGGGTGAGTTTGAGGTTGGGGATTGGGTGTTCTTGAAGGTATCTCCTATGAACGGAGTGATGAGGTTTGGGAATAAGGGAAAGCTTAGCCCCCATTATGTTGGTCTGTACTTGATTTTAAGGAGATTGGAGAAGGTTGCTTATGAGTTAGATTTGCCTTTAAATTTGGGTTTCATTCACCCGATTTTCCATGTTTCAATGTTGAAGAAGAGCATGGGTGATGCTTCTTTGGTGGTGCCTATTGAAGATATTATTATTTTGAGTTCCTTGTCTTATGAGGAAGTCCCGATAGATATTTTGAATCGACAAATCCATCATTTGAGGACTAAGGATATGGTTAGGTAAATGTTCGATCGAGGAACCAAAAGGTTGAATAAGTTACTTAGGAAGTTGAAGAGGACATGAAGTCTAAGTACCCGTTCTTATTCCCCGGATTGGATAATCGTGCTTAAGGTATGGATATTCCTACTCTATTTGTTTTTTTACTTTATTAAAGGAATTATGGTTGTGTGTCTGTCTTATAGTTGTGATAATGTATGTTTCGACACCTCATTCGGGGATGAATAATCCTAGAGGGGTAAATGTAGCACCCTAGATTTTATCCTCTAAAAATTTATTGAGTTTAGACCTCACTGCTCAGATTATGGCTCATCTAACGAGTCATAAGGTCATATTATGGGTCACGGGGATCGAGTTGAGAGGTGACCAGTAAAGGTTGCCCTTGTTTCTATTGTGACTACGACTGGGATATCACGAGTCATAATAACTCTTTATGAGTCATAGGGTGCTTTGCGCAGTCAAACCAGTGTAGATGCCTAAGTCAATGTTGTGGTTACGACTAGGACCCTACGATTCGAAAGATCCGTGTATGAGTTGTAGGGTTCGACTTGTAGGGTAAATAGTGTAACGCCCCAAAATTTGATCTCAGGACATCACATTGTACTCAAGGCTACGAGTAGCCTCAAGATAACCCTTTGAGCCTGCTACTAAGTCTGAACCTTACTTTAAGATCATATAGTCAAGAAATAATACATTATCGTACCAAAACTGAACTGAATAAACTGAAGATAAGGTCTGAACAACAACTACTGAAATTCTTTAAATAACTCATAGTCCAACAACCCTCTGCTACTTATAAAGAACTAGAGAGCCATTAGGACAGACCCCCAACTGACTCGGACTAAATTGAAAATGATAGCTCAAATACTATAAAAGTTGGAAATCAGAAGAACTAGGCCCTCGAATCATGAGGACTAACCAACTGTACTCACGTTGTTGATACGGAACACCAGAACCTATATTATAAGACAATGTAGCTCATAGACGTATATGTGGATCAGCACTTTGAAGATGTACTGAGTAAATGAGGGTGTAATGCTTAAGTAAACATCATCATAATTAGAAAGTAAATGCATGTGGATGTATATGACTTACATAAGCTTGATTATCCAAAATATCGAAATATAAAATCATGTACAACCAATCATACTTGTAAATCTAGTGAGTCATAACACTATCTTGTAAAAGCTTTTCTATCATTCTTTTCTTTTGAAACTTAGAAACTTTGGGACTTAGAGACTTTGGGCTTGGGAGTTTCTTCTAACCGACATAAACCATGTGAGCTGACATAGAGTCTAACTTCTTACCCATATTGGGGAGAGCTATTCTACCCTTGCCATCGAAATAGAACCTTAACTTGAGTGATCACCATCTTAGTCAACCACGTAGAAGTGGGATTAATCTTTGTCCTACGGTGGCACGTAGTTTTGCGACATAAGACCTTGGAATCATACCCAACTCGGTGCTAAATACTACTCCCATCTTATGCTCAGAACTTTAGAAAATCCACCTTAAAATAGCATAAGGGTTTATAATTAAAACTGATTATGCTTCTCTTCTTTAAAACTCAAATAATGTGAAAAATGTGGATTCCTTGTCTTAGCTTAGTATCAAAAGATCAAATCTTTGCTCTTGAAAGCACTTATCAAAACTTGTTAATAAAACTTGAGATCATAATCTCCTTGTAAACTCATTACTTGTACTTTAGGACTCAAAGTATAAATCCTTGATGCATAAAAATTGTATTTAAACTTCATGCTCAACAATTATCTTAGAAGCTTTTAACAATC
>NW_025834196.1:0-2879 GCF_002878395.1 Capsicum annuum
TGAGCACCTCTCCAATGGTCTGAAGGTTTAAATGTGTGATTTGCATCTATGTGTGACCACTATGCATCGTTCAATGGCATTAGTTCTAGTGACACAACAATCATTGTTAACAGTTGTGTGAACTGAATGAGTAGTAACTTGTGATATACTTGTATGCCATGTGCGTGTGAGATCTTACATTGTCTGCTATGTATGTTGATTCCAAACCTTGCCCGTTTAGCCTTACCTAACTAGAAGGATAGGGTTTGGAAAGGATCATATGCCATTTTGATATTAGCCCACTTTTAGCCTAAATGACCTTCCCTACATGTAAAATATCCCCTGATGCCTACTTTGAGCCTGATTACCCTATTTAATTTTATGACACCTATCACCTTCCCGTTTATATCATAATAAACCTGTTTTAGACCTAGTCTTCCTTGGAGATCGTACACTTTGGCGTAGGCAAATAGCCTAAGTTGTGGACAGCTATCTTAGGGGTGAGCCATGTCAAATGAGTATGAAGATAGGTAGAACAAGAAAAAAGAATAAAAATCTAGGTGCAGTAGAAAAGAACAAGAAAAGAAAAATTATGAAAAAAAAGAAGTAATTATAGGAAAGATAGTACCCACACTGAATAAGTGTGATCAAGAAAAGAGACGAATGGAAAAAGGTTAATAAGTGAATCATAGGAGATAGTGTAGTGTAAAGCAGGCTTAGTCACTTTAAATATCAGCAAGTATCATACCAGCCCTTAGCCTGCATTACAAGCCAAAGAGAAGACCTATAGTGGTCTTAGCTAACCTATCTGAAACCTTGGTAATGAAAATAAGGGCAAGCCTATGGTACTTGGCATACATTTATGGTCATTCTAAGAGTGAGTGTCCTTTAATTGTCCCCATGGTTACATATATGATTGCTAATATGAGAAAAAGGGGATTTCTTTGTTTTGAATGCACACCAGATATGTTTCTAGCTGCTAACTTGTTTGGATAGTGTAATACTGGTCTATGATTGGTTGTTATAGCGAAATTAATGACATACTTTGATTTTTGTGTGTTGCATTGTTGTTCTTCAGTAATATACACAGTTGTTCTTGAATTGACTAACCTTGGAGATAGTGAAGATGTTTTGAGATAAAATGGATGATTGACTGCCGAATGTACTTAGTATCCTCTTGGCTGTGTTTGAGTTTCTGAAGGACAAATAATTGTTTTAAGTTGAGGGTTTTGATGGGTAAGCAGATTCTAACACATTTAAGGCTTTTAACTAAGGATAATTGCATGGTCTTAAACAACTTTCGTTATTTTTTATTGTTTTATTTTTGATTTTGCAGTAGAAGCTAAGATGCAAGTGAAACAATAAGGACAGAAGAAAAAGAGTTGAAATCTGAAGCAAATAGAATAGAAGTATGGCTGACGACATTCAAAATAAGCCATCATCCTTGTGATGAGATATCAGATTCACCGTTAGCTTTATACAGAGAATGAACCTCAGCTAAAAGTTGCGACGATATTTGGTGAAAGGCCGTCATAATTGTGATAAACTATCAGGTTTGTCATTACCCTAAGGCAGAACATGAGAGATAAAACGAATAATTGATGAAATCTATGATAAGTCATCAAAGAGCTAATAAGTCGTCTGGTTTCATCGTCAGCCTTAAGCAGAAAGTGGTAAAACTAAAGAAGGATGTTACAACATTTTTGATAAGTCATCAAACTTTTGATACTGTGTCACGAATGTCATCATCTAATCTGTGAAATTTCTGAACTCTGTGATTTTGTTTCCATAATTAGGTTGAACTATTTAAAGAATAGTTTAGTGTTTTCTAAAAGTACTCCGAACCTGTTTTGGACACATATATTATTAGTTTTCTCTCTAGTTTCTTTGCTTGAAAAACAGGTAACTTTGAAGAGATTTTCATCAATATTTTGGGATTGCTATTGTGATCTAATATGAGAATCACTAGTTACTATTTATCTTGTGGTAAGTTCATGTATCAAATTATCAATACATCTAGTTATTTCGCTTATTACATTTTGAGTGGCTGAATCTCTTTAACCCGAATTATGGGGTCTATGGGTTAAGTCTTGGTAAGATGCTAAATGTTTAAGATTATAAAGGTAATAGGACTCCTTTATAATCCCAAGATTCTAATTATTATCTATTGGTTAGAAACAATAGAAAGCATCTACTTTGATTTGCTTGAGATAAGAAATTAAATATAGTAGGATGTGAATTATTGATAGGGACTTGGAAGAACTAAAATTCCAATTCATAATTGACGTTGTAGCAAGGTTGATTAACCTGAGGTGAAGTCTGGTTAGTAAATATAAATTCCCTAAGTCCGAGTGGATTAGGTAATTAAATGCTTAAGTAGGTCAAGAGACAGTTATGCATAACTTTGATAAATATAATCCGTTGTCCTACCTACTGTGAGAATTTTGAATCACTATTAGAATCTGTCATTTACTAAAACCCATAGTGAACATAATTCTGGTTTTCCATAAACTCTTGATTACAAACACTTAAACTAAAGTGACTAACACTTATTGGCTAATCTCTAATACCCCCAAACCTCCAACTATCAATTGATTAAATCACAAATAACTTAAGTTAACACCATATTCCCTGTAGGATTTGACCCCAACCTTGTTGGGTTATAGATTGGAAACTATCTCTTACATTCTCATTAGAGAGGTGTAGTTTGAGCAGTATGAAAAATGGCACCATTGCCGAGTAATATGATTGTAAATTGAAGTTTGTGTGCACTAATTGACTATTAGTCAAGTTTCCTAGTTTTACCTTTATTTGTTGTTTTTTATTATTGCAGGGGATATGAACGAGCAGACTTATATAAAGAAAAGATAAAAAAGTATCATGATTGGAGGATACAGAAA
>NW_025834197.1:0-8342 GCF_002878395.1 Capsicum annuum
ATGAGTATAAGTTCCTAAAAATCTATTGAATCAAAGTTGTGAGGGTGTACTAGAGGAAGAAGTCGTTGATGTCCCAACACTGAAAGGTGATAAGAAAACATAGATACTCAAAATCTCACAAATAATGTGGTTCAACCAAAAGATCAAAATAGTGTAGTTTCCTCTATGCTGACCCGTAGAACTAACGTGCCTCATCATAGTGTGAGAGAGATAAGAAAACCATCTCGGTAT
The DNA here is from genome assembly GCF_002878395.1 of Capsicum annuum. Lineage (NCBI taxonomy): Eukaryota > Viridiplantae > Streptophyta > Magnoliopsida > Solanales > Solanaceae > Capsicum > Capsicum annuum. Next base: position 232 of record NW_025834197.1, read on the forward strand.
GCATTGTTAGGAGGGTCGTTTGATAGAGTCTCTAAAGAGTTGAATATCGAGCTCATGAATTATGATGAAGCACTTCAAGATAAAGATGCAGATAAATAAACTATTGCTATGAAATCAGAGATGGAGTCCATGTACTCCAATCAAGTCTATGATCTAGTATAACCACCCGTAGAGGAGTCAAACCCATTAGATGCAAGTGGATCTATAAGAAAAGAGAGGAGTAGACAAAAAAAATGCAAACTTACAAAGCTTGGTTTGTTCCAAAAAGGTTTACCTAGAAAAAAGGGATCGATTATGAGGAAACCTTTTCACCAGTAGCCATGCTTAAGTCTATTAGAATTCTCTTAACTATTTCTACTTATTATGATTACTAGTTTTGGACAATGGATGTCAAGATAAATTTCCTCAATAGAAGTCTTGATGAGAGAATTTTTATGAGGCAACGAGATGGTTTCATTGAAAAAGGAAAAGAACACATGTTGGGTAAGATCAAGAGATCCATTTATGGATTAAAACAAGATTCTAGGGTATGGGATGCTTGTTTTGACAATGTAGTTAAGACGTGGCATTGAACAATGTCATGATGAGTTGTGTGTATAGAAAGTGGAATAGAGACAAAGTGGTGTTTCTAGTAATATATATAGATGATATTTTGCTCATAGGAAATACTGGGGGCTTGTTGAATTCAATCAAGGAATGGTTATCCAGTAATTTTTATATGAAAGATTTTGGAGGAGCTGCTGTCACGATCTGATTTATGAGTCACGATGACACCTACTTTATTCCTCTAGTAGATAAGCCAAATCTAACCTAGAGTTAAACACAATGGGTTATTTTTGTGGAAATGCCCTAAAACGGCCTAATAGGCAATCCAACACAAAATACAAACAAGGCAATAAAAATAGTTTAAAGGTAGTCAATACATAAATACCATTCCACACACTGGTAGAGCCAGTACAAAAGAATTTAGAAATAAACATACAACCCAAGTATCTAGAATAGTTAATACACCTGCCTCAAAACAAAAGACAGAATATAGAAAGATAGAAGGAAATAGGTGACTCTGACTCCAATATCTCACCCTATCTCCAAATATAAACATAGCACTAATGTCAATCAATGGCTGCAACTAGTATTCAGATCTGCACCAAAAAGGTACAAAAGTGTAGTATGAGTACCAAAACAACGGGTACTGAGTAGGCATCATCGTCTGACTAAGATAAATCATGATATATGAATAATAGAATGCAAGATAACATAACTAAGTCAAGGTAAGGAAACAAACATGAAATATCTTCAATTAGCTATACATGACTAAATAGATAACCAGAATATCATCATAACATAACATAAATCATCAACACATGCAATCATAACTACAAAATAGGCTCCCATATACAATTTGATGCAAAAATCTAAATAATCCATTACAAGCCCCTATAAGCCTAGAGGGTATAAACAAGATAGAATAACCCACCACCGTCATTTATCAACTCTCACAATACAATTGGAATTCATCTAAGCCAAGACACACTCTAACCATCGATTATCCATATTCATTATTTGTAAATAAGTCAACACTTACAAACTATTCATTATGTAGCTACTAATCCTCATGTATCAAGAAATCATCCTTTATCAAACTAAACATCACTTATCCACGAATAATTAATTATCAACTAACTAATATTTAACAACTAGCCAATATTTATCAACTACAAAATGTTTAGCACCAGCCAATATTTATCACTAGAGTCTATTCATATCATACTACATTATAACTATTTCTTCATTTCCAACTTAGCTAGTTTGTAAATCTCATATCCCAATGTCGTCATTTCATAATAAGTATATCATCATAGTATAAGACGTATAGCTGACCTCAAACCAACATTGATATTCAACAATATCCTCATAAATATCACCGTAATCATCTTTCTATCTTGCCGAACATATATTATCATAATCATCCTCCGACCTTGTCGGGTATATATCATCTTAATCATCCTCTGGCTTTGCCCAATATTATCATTATAGTATAAGACGTATATCCGACCTCGAACCGGCATGGATATTCAACAATATCCTTATAAATATCACCGTAATCGTCTTCCTATCTTGTCGGACATATATTATTATAATCATTCTTTAACCTTGCCAGGTATATATCATCTTAATGATCTTTCGATTTTGACCAATATATATCATCATAATCATCCTCCGACCTTGAAGGGTATATATCATCATAATCATCCTCTGGCCTTGCCAGGTATGTATACCATCATAAATGTTATCATCAATATCACCAATATCATCAATATCATAACCATCCTTCAAATTTTTACAGGGTATACATAATCAATATCATCATCAATATGACCACTAGAATAATTATTAGAGTATTTAATAGCACAACCATTAGCGTAGTATATTAACATGATCAATAATCATAATCGAAGTTATGAGTTTTAGCATAACTAATAGCACGATTGCTAATATAGTACATAAGCACAATCTTTGGCATAATCGATAGCATAATCACTAATATAATCAATAAGCATGCTCTTTAGCATAATCCATAACATATTCACCAATATAGTCAATAAGCATGATCAATAACATAATCAATGTGCATTATCAAAACATAGGCAATAGCTTATCCATAGCCTACTTAAGGGCTTATTATTAGCATAATAGATAGCTCATGATTTGCTTGGTCAATATCTAATCTAACGTATAATATATAGATTATTCATAGCATAATCAATGGCTTAATCACCAATGAATTTAATAAGTATGGCCTCTAGCATAAACAAAAGCGTAAAGGCTAATTTTCCAATGAGAATGATCTCTAGAGTAGTTAATAGCTCATTGATTGAATCAATCAATAACATAATTTATGGATTAGCCAATATGATAATTAAGGGCTTATTTAATAGTATATTTGGTAACCCAAATAATAGCCAAATCAACAACATATTCAATAGCTCATTAATAACATAAGCTCAATTAGTAACTCATTTATAGCCTAATCGTTAAGCATAACTTTCAACATCAATCATCATAGCCAATAAGTACCAAGAAGTCTAATTATCACTAAAATAACCATCTTCCTAAATGTACACAAGCGTATCAAGGGTCAACAATAACTATCACAAGTCTTCGCCTAAGGTAGGTCGAAGAACTCACTCCTAAATCCTTGAAATATTTATCAAGCAATGACTACCCCGGACTAGACTAAGGTATATAAATCAACTATTAGATGTTGGACAAGCCACAACTAGCCCTAGGATAACAATGCCTTCTAATATAGAGAAACTAAGTCAATTTTACCCAAGATAAGGCAATTTGGGTAAGTTTCATCCCAAACTCAAGTAATCAAGGAAATCTTCTCATTAATTTAGTAACTAAAGCATATCTGACCTAACATAAGACTACAAGGTCAACTTTACCTAAGATATAGTTAACTTGGCTAATTATGCCAAAAATGCTATCCAAGATAGCCTAAATGATCCAACTAATCTTAAGTATTTCAATTTATCACACCATTTCCTAAAACCCATCCCAAATCGAACACATTATCATAAAAGTACTATGAGGTAGCCCAATCTTACAAGGGGTAAAACCTAGTCTATCAGGACGATGAAGAAAGCTCACAAGATCCGATAAATCACCATTTTTCCCTTTCGAGAAGCTTATGCAAGATACCAAGCTATCTAAACCAAATTCTACTCATCAATACGAGAATAACTATACCTATATTGCATCATTGTACTTCGAGTTCAAAAATCACATTAAAATCCCATGTGGATCCTATTTATAGAAAATCATATTTTCTAAGCTAACCCAATGTCCCCGTATGCTCAAGGAATCATTACCCACAAAAATGAGTGTAATCCGAACTAATTTGGGGCTAAAATCAAGCCCTCAAGGTTTGTGGATTTCTGAACAAGAAATGGAAATTTCCACCGTGAAAAGGGTGAATCTTACCTCAATTTGGTAGATAATCACGTAAATAAGTGCTAGACAAGCTCCGAATCCACCCACAAGCACCAATTTCATGATATCTCTAAGTTTAGGGTTGTAGCTCTCAATAAATGGATGAAGGAATAGCAAAATTGGGCTAAAATGGGGTATTTATATCCATACTAGGTACTTAGGGAGTTGCTATCGTGAATCGATAGTCTCTATTAAGATACAGGGCTTCAGATTCAAAAGTTTGCGATCATGATATTTACCTCATGCGATCGCGATTCTATCCGACTGGCAAGGAAGCCGCGTTCGCGACATGAATTGTCGCAATCATAGCACTTACTGGTGCTGCCAAATCACAATTGCGATCCAAGGCCCGCGATCGCAGATGCACCAGATCACAACTAAAACTTGGAATTTTCCAAGTCTCCTCCAAACCCTTGGGATTTATTCAAAATCTGTATACACAAACAAATTATGTAACCATATCAAATTCAACGTTCGGTACTGAAAGGATCAATTGAAATTTCTATCTCAGGTTGTTTTGACAAAATATGTGTCCCACCCCATATTCCATTTTCTTAACTTTTTGATCAATAGGTCAAAAAGAGGCTGGGTGCCTCGGGACCCAAACCATAGGTTCACCTAGCCTAAAATTGATTTTTTGGAGCTATTGGAACAGTCAGAAGTTACCTTCAAGGTCATTTCACTAAGTTTTCACCAGGTGTCCATTTAAAACCAGCAAAGACTTCAAAATAGGAAAATGTCTCTAAAAGCTAAATGAACTGCCTGGTAACCAAAACTGTCAGTTCCATCAAGTCATAAATGACTTGGGCAGCTATAGAGAAGATGTAACAACAAAAATAAGAGGAAATATGAAAAATGACCTGAAGGGTCATTATAATATCCATTACTAAAGAAACTTTCATTCGTGAAAGTTAAGGATTAGGTTGTAACTGTAGTGTCAAACAAGTGAGGATACTGGGTCCACATCTTACTCTCGATCTTCCAAGTGAACCTTAACTATAGGTATCTTTCTAGAGAGTAACCGCCTGACATCACTAGCCAAAATAAGCACCGACTCCCCTATGAAGGTCAAACGCTCATCTAACTTGACTAAATCCCATCTAAGCATATGAGATGGATCAAGAATATATCGCTGCAACGTAAAAACATGGAAAACTGTATGGGAAATAGCAAAATCTAGAGGTAAAGCTAACTCATAAGCTGCCTAACTAACTGTGCAAAGAATCTCGAAGGGTCTAACATATCTAGGACTGACCATGCACTTTCTCTTGAACCTCATCACACCCTTCATGGGTGATACTCAGAGGAATACTCGATCACCAACTCTAAATCTCAAGGCAAAGAATCTATGATCTGTATGAGCCTTCTGCCTACTCTAAGCTACTCCCAACCTATCCTGAATCACCCTCACTCTATCCAATGACTCCTGAAGAAAATTAGTACCATAAGTCTGAATCTCAGAAGTCTCAAACCATCCATTCGAAGAACGACATCTCCTACCGTACAAAACCTCAAATAGCGCCATTTCAAAACTCAAATGATAACTATTGTTGTAAATAAACTCTGCTAAGGCTAAGTGATCCTCCCATTGGCCTCCAAAATCCATAACACAGGCTCGAAGCATATTCTTAAGTGCTAGAATAGTCCACTCAGAATGGCCATTGGTCTAAGGATGGAAGACTATACTAAGATCCAATTGAGTACCCAACTCCTCATGAAAAGCTCTCCAAAAGCTAGATGTAAACACAAAACCTCTTTCCAAAATAATAGAGATGGGCAAACCGTGCAAATGGACAATCTCACACACAATAATGCAAGCTAACATCTCACCATTGAGAGACTTCTGAATAGGAAGGAAATGTGCTGACTTGGTCTATCTATCGACGATGACCCAAATACAATTGAAACCACAAAAAGTATGAGGCAATCCACTAATAAAGTCCATGATAATATGCTCCTATTTCAACTCAAGAATGGGCAATCTCTGAATTAGACCACTTGATCGCAGATGCTCGGCCTTTACCCACTGACAACATAGGCAACGAGCTATAAATATGCCACATCACTTCATGCTACTCCACCAATAATGCTCTCTCAAATCTCTATATATCTTGGCTGTGCCCGAAGGAATAGAATATATAGAGCTATTAGCCTCATGCAAAATAAACTTGTTATAACCTGAACCAGGATCTAGTCGTGACATATCTCAAGTCCAACATGAGTCTGAGACCACCCCCTAGCCTAACATCCAAAACACAATAAAAGAATATAGAAAAAGACAACCGAACATGATAATAAGAAGAATACATAAACCAAATGAGGACTAAGAGTCAAAACAAACAACCAACCCACACTTGTCCATATAAGCCTTTAAAACCAGAACCAACCAAGGTTGGGACATGCCCCTGGCCATGAAAAAGAAAGTTACAATTCCTAAAGTCAATTAAGAAACCTAATAAAATAGCACGACTTTTTGAAAGATGGAGGCCCACCACTTTACCACAACTCAACCAACAAACCACACCACCTAACGTTGCACAAGAGTAACAGAAAAATTCTCTAACCCTACATCAGGAAGGATGTGGCATCCAAGGATGATCAATAGGATAAGCACTGGCATGTAACTCAGGGAAAGTGATAAATTAATGCCATGTCCAAAATTAGTCCAAACCACATACACAAATTCATATATACATATATAGGATGCGGGGATAGGGTAAAGGTTCAAGACTACGAGAGTTTAAAGCCATTAACCTAAACTATATAGCTTGCTCCATCCTAAGGGCACCCATGCGCTATATGGGTTCAGCTCCCACTGCTAAAAGGGCCTTGGTACGTGTTAGCCACACGAATTGAGGAAATTCAAAGGATAGATTAAAGACGCGAAGGCGATAGCCATTATAAAATATACATAGTGTGTACCATGCAAACGGTCATAAGACCCCTACATCGAAAAGCATGGTTTCCAGTATTGGTCCCCCGGGACCTTTACCTTTATGAGCTACAAAATTCCTTTTAAGCCCAAATTAAAATAGTTTTCACATAAACCCAACCAATAATCCAAGAGTCATTAATTAAGGTATTTATCAACATGGTATCATCATACCAATTATTCTTGTAGTCTTATATATATAATTATGCCATCAAAGTTTTATTAAAAAATCCAAACCATGGCCACCAAGGGCCTTCCAAAACCATTTTAACAAATTATCCATTAATGCAATGCAATGGGTTCGGGAATACGTTGAATTAAGCAATCATCCATGTTCAAAAATCAAATTCACAAAATGGGTTGAGGTTAATGCCATTACCAAGACAAAAATTCATCAATTTGGGGAAACCCATGTTCTTCATTCCAATCCACATAACCATGCACCCATTTAGTCCCAAAAATATCAATTAAAGCATAAATGACATATTTAAAACATGTGAACAACAATTTAAGTAATCACCATCAAAGTACCTCAACCTAATTTCAAACCGAACAATGAAATCATATGAATATTAAGCCAATTTATGCCAAAATAATAAATACAAATTTAGGGTGAGAGAATGCCTAAAATACATAAGAAATTAAAAGAAAATCTGAAGGCTGGAGCTTGAATATTGAATACCTTATAAACCCTAGTGTTCTTGCCTTGGGTGTTGAAGAGGAGCTAATTGTGTTTTTGATTTGATAAATGATGTTAAAGGGGTCATTAGAGTATTTTTAAGTCATGGGTAAAGTGTAAAGGGAGGAAAAAACCCAAAAGAACTCAATCAAAATTAGTAGGAAAATAAGGGATAGTCGTTACAACTTGGTTAATGACTAATGATGACAGATCAGGAGTCATTGCTTGGACTCATGTCCTGAGCGTCAAAAATTCCATCCTTTACCATTATGAACACGATTCACTCGTCAAGACTTGTTACCTATCATCACGAGTCATGACGAAGACTCTTGATTAAAGTAGAACACATGGGTGACCTTACTGTTCGGATAATGAGTCCTTCTCAATAACTCATTATGTGATATTATGATTTGTTAACTGGACCATTACCACTATCAGTGTTGACACAAATTTTAAAAACTTGGTTAATTTATTACTCAACTCTTAGAGGGTCTAAAGATC
>NW_025834198.1:0-1007 GCF_002878395.1 Capsicum annuum
GAATGTAGCTGGAATAAGATATTACACCTTGATTTTATTAGACTCTTTGACATAAATAGGATAGTTGTCCCTTATTATTCTCATCGACTTATTACATGATTTATGGACTCTTGGTTGTAGTTTCCATTCTATTTATATGTTGTATATATCTACTTTATCTTTGGAGCTCAGTTGGAAGTTGCCTGCTGAGTACCATTCGTTTGGTACTCATACTACACCTCTGCAGCCTGCAGATCATAGTACGAGTTATCGCCGTTAATGTGTGCATCATGTGGGGTAGCCCTGATTCGGAAACTTAGAGTGAGCTCCTGACGTTCGGAGTATTACTTATCTCGCTCCTATGTATTAGACTAGCCTCTAAGTTGTATTTAGAGGTAAGTTGAATCAGTATATTTCTCTTGATATATCACTTTTGTACTCTTATTATGTTTAGAAGCTCTTGTTCTGATACCACTAGGTTTTGAGATTCACCTATGTATTGATCTTTATCTCATATGTTTTGACATTCACCTATGTATTGATCTTTATCTCATATATTCCGCATTGTTTATGTTATTAAGTAGTCCGTTACTAGCCATTCCGGACTACATATTAGCTTGCCTACTTGTAGGTTATGGTACGCGCCATCATGACCTGAAATGTTGGGTCGTGACAAATTAGTATCAGAGCCTAGGTTTCTTTGGTGTATTAGTACAAGAGCTAAGTATTTGTAGAGTCCTGCGGAGACGTCCGTAACCTATCTTCGGGAGGCTACAGTGACATTTTAGGAAATTTACTTCATGACTCCTTATCGTGTGTCTCCATTCCTATGAACCTTGAACATATTCTTTGACTCTATTCTATTCTTGAAGGACGATGCGATATTGTCGATAGATGCGGATGAGACTCCAACATGCATTTTTAGAATTTTTGCATAGTATGAAACTAATGATTCAAAGATGGATATTGAAGATCTTCAATGGTAGCTTAAAAGAATTTGGGTCGCTATTAGACTTGCATAGTGTGGT
>NW_025834199.1:0-1054 GCF_002878395.1 Capsicum annuum
AGTGAGTCCTCATCATCCGAGGATGTTGTTATTACAGTATTTGATTTTAGTAGACGGAGTTAGTTGGGGAATTGTCCCTTCAACTCCACAGTTCAGGCAGTGTAGAGGCTTTTCAGACAGATGTATTAGTGTGTGGTTTAAGGTATTGTATATTTCTAGATGTTTGAACCTTATGGCAAGTGTTAGCCAGTTTTCACATGTATTTTATTATATTATGTAGTGAATAGGTACAGATATCAGAAAAAGGGTTAACTTGTAGTCCTTCGGGATCATAAGCACCGTGTGGCATTCCGGTTCTCGGGAATCGGGGCATTACAGTAACATAGATGATGACTGGACTTCTGATCTTGGAACCCTATAGTCAGATATCGACACTGAAGGTGGAATAAGACTCGGGGTATGAGGAGTACCCAAACCAGAAGCAAGTGCAATAGGAGGATCCACAATCTGAATTGGAGGAACACCCGGCATAACTAAAGGAGAACCCTCTAAACGGGTCAATAAATTCACCAACAATCCCTCCAACACTGGGGTAGACAAACTCTGAAGAACTAGAGTAGGACCCATATCTCCAGCTCAACACGAGGCTTAGGGAAGAATCCCTTAGCACTTCTCCTAGATGGGCACCATGGGGCCTTCCCCACCATCGAGTTCGTCCACGACTCAAGGCTCGCCCTCTAGGCGAAGGCTCTGTATCACTACTCTCGCGAGACCTATTCAACAACATCTGTGCAGAAAGAGTGAAACATAACTTAGAATACAAGATATGAAAGAACTTAGCACGGTAAGAAATAAAAAAAAAGGAACGTTTCCTAAAGACATCTTATAGCCTCTCGAAGATAGCCTCTTTGCATAGTAAGTATGAATATATATCAATACACCAATGATACCACATTAGGCATTTCAACAACACAATATAATTATTCACATAAATTCAAGGCTATTAACATCACATAGGACCCCACACGGTCACATATATCACATAATATCTCAATTTCAACAATTACATTACATATAGGCTCCTACACGGGTACAACACATCAATAACTATTTC
>NW_025834200.1:0-1274 GCF_002878395.1 Capsicum annuum
CCTCCTCGGTTACGGGTACCAGTCTGCCCCAATAGGATTTGAGGCGTGACACCAATACTGCTGCAACCAGAATTCGGCACTTCACCCGGATGAATCATCCTTGGGATCCAAGTCTAAAGAGGACCAACAGGAATTCTTAGATATGGTGCAAAAGGTAATGGATGCTATGGTGGTGACATATAATGAAAGTGCCGAGTTGGCTGCATATCAATTGCAGGATGTAGCCCATACATGGTTTAAGCAGTGGAAGGTAGATAGGGGTCTAGATGAAGGGTCTGTAGAATGGGAAGAGTTGCTACAACTTTCTTAGACAGATTCTTCCCATTGGAGTTGAGGGAGGCTAAAGTGTCAGAATTTATTAACTTGAGGCAGGGAGGGAAGCGTGAGCGTGAAGGAGTATTCCCTCAAGTTTACTCAGTTACTTAGATATTCTTCTCATGTGGTAGCTGACAGCAGGTCTAAGATGAGTAAGTTTGTGTCTGGCGTATCTGATAGTGTGGTCATGGAGTACAGGACCGAAATGTTGATTAGGGAGATGGACTTATCTAGACTGATGGTCCATGCTCAACAGATAGAGGAGCAAAAGATTAATGAGAGGGAAAGAGTAAACAAGAGAGCTAGGACTGGTAGTTTTAATTTTAGCCAACCAAGGTCAAAAGGTGGTAATCGTCCTCAATTTCATCAAAGGTCTACAGCCCCCAGCACCCTCTTCGGCCAGTGCCCCAATACCCAAATTAAGAAACGATAATAGGGATAAAGCACCAAGCTCTAAGTCCCAAGGCAGTGTTAACAATCCTCTAAACTTATCTAGTTTCATCCACCAAATTATTTTGTTGCCAATTGCTGCACTCCAGCTGGCCACCATAAAGTTAGGTCTCTGGGGGAAGTGATAAACAGGAAACAGTGCTTCAGATACATCTAACTAATATTATGATTGCTGGTTCCAATGATCTGAACATTAAAGCTAATGCATGATCACTGTGAACAAGAGTTACCAAATCTAGCAGTAACTTCTCAGCTTTGCTCATTCCTGTTCACTCCTGGTATCAAAGTTCTCAAACAAAATTATATTCTGGAGTCATTCTGTTTCTTCACCGACTTTATTTAATTGATAAACTCGCTGCAACCTTGTCACCTACCTATCACTAACCTCCACCCCACAACACCAATCAGGTATTTTCTTTACCTAATGTTTACTTTGTTTTTTTACCCTCCTGTCTTGCCGATTAATCTGTCTTTTTGGTTTCTCATTAAAGTTCGACTAATTCAAATTC
>NW_025834201.1:0-1228 GCF_002878395.1 Capsicum annuum
CTTAAGAATTATCTTCAATTTAATTATATACTATAAATTCAGATTTTGTAAAAATATGAAGTATATAACAAAACTAATAACAATATTATAGAGGACTAAAAAGGTTGAAAAGGAATATATTTTTTAAAATAATATTTATTTTATATAAATATTTGACTTTTTCCCATTAATTTAAAGAAAGTATACATAATTTTATCATGTATTTTATTACTATTTTCATTAGATAGTTTTGTTCTTTATATTTGTTAATTAAATAGTACTATTAATATTTGTACATAGAAAAAAAGGTAATATAACAATAGTAAAAAAATAAAAAAAAATACACAAAGGCCAATTTACTTATTAGAAACACTTAATAAAATTCTTAATTTTGATATTTTTCTTATATAAAATTTAATTACAATAAATTAAATCATTTTTAGACTAAATTGTTAGATATCAATGAAATAAAAAAATCTGAAATATACAACGTCTAGATTAGTTGTATTTTCTACTTAATTATGAATTTGACCCTTATGTTTCTGATCATGCAGAAACTAAAATTGTTATTTTACTTAGAGTTTGAAAATATATGTATAATAATTTAACAAAAAAAAATCCTTGTAAGTAGTTGCTTTCATTTAATAGAACTTTTTTTTAATAGGTAAGATTCTTAACTATTAATCTTTTAATATTTAAATATAAATAAGAAAATAGTAATATAAGATTATAATCTAGACTCTAATTATTTTCTACCATAATAGGAAGGATACATATTTATATTTCTCTTCTCTTTCTCTCTTTATTTGCAGATCTTTATCACTATCTCCTTCATTTTTTTAAATACTACTTTGATTTTTCTAGTGATCACATAAAACTTTTTTGAAACCTAAGGCCTCCACTACCACCACACCCTATATCAAATTTTCTCCCAAAATAAAAAAATATTAAAAATTAAAAGACTCCCTCCCAAAGTGTTAAAACTCAATAAATTAACCTAATCTCTCTTTTCATTTAACAAACCTAATCTCTTTCTCCTTTTCCATTCTTTCCCTGCTCCCCCACCCCTTCCGCCCCTCACTCTTTCATATTCTCATTTTTTAAGTTTAATTCAATTTTTTTATGTGATGTTTGCCTAATTAATTTTTTTTTGTAGGTTTTAAATATGAAATTCTCCAAGTAAATGAGATAATATTTTATTATATGAATATTGCATTGAATTGTGTAGTATTTTTCTTTAATTAATGTA
>NW_025834202.1:0-1596 GCF_002878395.1 Capsicum annuum
AGCATGTTCATATGAGTCACTTAAGGCAATACAAGCTAAGGGTTCTTAAATCCATCAAGTTTTAGTATTCGATTTCATAAGGGTCATATTTGAAGGAGTATAACTCAATATTAATGTGGTATTTCTTCATATTTCTACCCAACAAATTATATAGAATCAAATTATCTTTCCAACGATACCAATTTCATCAAAATCTGACACCCAAGCTAGGAGTTATGGCTTTTCAAAGTAGAGTGCGTTGCCTAACCAATCGCACATGACCACTGGAAAGCACATGCGATAGCATATGCGGCGTCTATGTAGATATAGGTGATAGCATATGCGGCGCCTATGTAAATATAGGCAATAGCATATACGGCGCCTATGTAAATATAGGCGATAGCATATGCGGCGCTTATGTAGATATAGGCGATAGCATATGCAGAGCCTATGTAAATATAGGCGATAGCATAAACGACGCCTATGTAGATATATGCGATATCAAATGCGGTGCATATCTTATGGTTTCAATTGACTTAAACACTCCGTTTTGAGTTATTTTGAGGGTAATTAAGTCTTTTAACACTCATTACACGTCCCTAAACTTAACACTACGAAATATATAACTCCTAATTACATTACAACCCTATTAACATCTTAAGTTCATCATCCAAGAGAACTAAAAGAGAAAAAAAACTAAGGTTGCATAATTCAGCTTGAAGATCCAATTTCAAGGAAATTCCTCTGTCAATCATCAAGAATCTTCCTTCTAAGGTATGCGTGAGTTGATTCATGGACTCCTTTCATCCATGAAGCTCAAGAACCATCTTCTAAATTATGTATTATGATGTTTATGTTGTTGGTGGTTGAATATTTGTAATCTTGATGAATCCACCTATTCCTAAGATGTGCATGTACGGTGTTTGTGAAAATACCTAAGGGAATAGAAATCATGCTTTTATGACATAATAAGTCCTAAATGACTATTTCATGTTCTAAGTTTATGTTCAATGTGATCCTCATGCTATTTTCTTGAATTGAAGATGTTGTATGAGATGCTCATGATATTGTTGTGATATGGAATGACCATGTTATTGAAGCCATGCAAGTATATACATGTTGTGTGCATTCCCGATCATGTGATAGTTTGTTGAGAATCATTATTATTATGAAATCCTTACTTATGATATTGTGAATTGTGGACTCTACTCTTATGATCAAGTCAGTCATGTGTGTCAGTTTTCTTCTATCGAGTCCTTGGGATACATATACCCGAAAACTATAGTTGTGTACCTAGAGCTAGTGTCATGTTTCAAGACATCCTCAGTTAAGCTATGCTCCATAGATTTCAGTTAGTCACGTGACTCAAAAAAACTCATAAATCTTAGTAGTTCAGTAGTCCCAGTAGTTTCAGTACTCTCAGCCAAACCTCAGATCTCAAGTAGTTTTTCCATCAGTCAATGGAATTCAGTAAATTCAGCTTAGTTCATCTAAAAAAATATTATCATCTCAGTTAATCAGTTTATAAAATAGTTCAGTTCAATTAGTCAGTTCAGCGCAGTTAATCTTTTTAGAGTCGTTGGGAGTAGGGACTAGCACCGAGCGAGTGCAGGGATG
>NW_025834203.1:0-1355 GCF_002878395.1 Capsicum annuum
GAAATAATCCATGTCAGTGTGTGGCAAATAGTCTCTACCACATAATTAGGGGTATGTCGGGTTAATGCAAAGGTCATGGCAAAACAAATAAAGACCGCATATTAGGGGGACAAGGAAGTCCATGCCATGAATCATATCAAAGTCTAACATATCCAATACAGTAAGATCATCCTAAGTATAAAACACTTGAATATTCAAAACACATGATATGTAAACCCAGTATACTACTAAAGAATCACCCATGGGAGTCGATATGCTTAATGACATAGATAAAGTATCCCAAGACAACTCTAAGTCGATATGCTTAGTTTTACCATGATTTGAGTTAAGATACTCATTCATCTTAAGAATTCCCTTATATTTCAGCCCTTTATGACTATTATATAATAATTACATGTTTATCATGATTTTACACCTAGAATGACTAAGTATTCCATTACTTTATTGGTTGACATGATATGTAGTATGTCAACATTATTTAGTTCTATTTCAGAAATCTTGGTATGTTATGAACACATGATACTCGTAATTGTTAATTTTAGCATTATGATTTATAGTATTTCTATATGATTTATCTATGTTTCATAAAGCTTGACATGTTATGAACATACAATACCCATAATAATTTATTTTAGCATTAAAATGTAATTAATTTTAGTTTACAAAATTACAACTTAATTTTAGTTATTTAGACTTTCGAATGCTTTCAGATAAGGTTTGTTGTAACTTGGTCTTATTGTATCAGTTATTATCAATCGGTTTAAGCCAAAATGTTAGTAGTACTTAGCACCTAGTAGGACAAGGGTTTAGGGCACCCAAGTCCTAAAACTACATTCTATCATAGGTTTATCTAGACCACCTAGTTGGGCATCATTTTAGTGATCACACCAGCCATGCCTTTATATTCTAGGAAGGTATTTTAGGCCCTTCAATAGGGTGTATACATCAGACTCCACATTTATCTCATATGGCTTATTTGGAGATTTAGATTTAGTAGTTGTACATGACCCTAAGTTAAGATTATGATTACTTGTAAACTATGATTTCACAATATTCGCAATTATATAAGTTTATATGCATCTATAATAAGGCCATTATTCTGTAGTTCAACTTACGCATTCAATATTGCATTAAAATAAGGCCATTTATATGCATCTTCTTGATAAAAAAAAAGATGAAAATATAATACCTAGAACATCAGAAATAAGAAAACCTATATATTATAAGAATAAGTTTAAAAGATATAATCTAAAGAATGAATATGACAAATAGACACCAAAACAAATAGTTAATAAAAACTATAACTTTTTAGACTTAGATTGTGTAATAGATACAGAAAAAACAATACAATTATT
>NW_025834204.1:0-3506 GCF_002878395.1 Capsicum annuum
TGTTGCAACAGACTTATTATCTGTTGCATCAGACTGATTATCTATTGTATCAAACTAATTATCTGTTGCATCAGACTGATTATCTATTGTAATACATAAGTTATCTATTGCAACAGATGAGTAATCTATTTGGAACAACACAAATCAGCCCCTGCCATAAACCCAACAAATAACCAATATGTTTCAACTCTTGCTATTGCTACTGGATTCAAAATTATTCCTTACGTTCAATCATCGACATGTTTGTTGAGAAGATAATAGACAGAATGAAAATTAAATATGAATTAAAACGTCAATGCCGATCAAACATAATTTTTTTATTAAACAAAAATAAATAAAAATACATAGACTAAAAGAAAAAAAATCTAATTATTATTATTATCATCATCATTATTATTATTATTTTCAGCCGGCCAATCTTCAACCGGCAGCAGCAGGGCCCTCATCAACCTGCGGATCTCACGGAGCATCCTTGCTCGTACTACTCCCAACTTTCATTGTAGGTCACGAACCTGCATCCGAAGTTCATTCACGGCGTCTTACAGAAAAGCAACGTCCCACACTGGATCAGCCATATCTAGAACACATATGAATTTATAAAAAATGTAAAAACAAAAGTAAAAAAAGAATTCGAATGTAATACAACGTATACTACAAATTGGGTATATTTAGACACAAAGCAAGAAAAAAACTTACCTGAGTCAGGGAAGAGAAAGTGGTGGAAGGTGTATATGAAAGACAAGATACAATAAATAAATAGAGTGTAGTTGAATGAATGATTGAGTAAGAAGGAACCTATTTATAGAGGATTGGATTTGAATGAGTTAGGCAACAAGGCGCGACTGTTCACCTCCATTTATTAATTACATTTTTTATTAATGTGAAAATTTATGACTTAGTTAAATTAAGCAATATTGTGATAAGTCATGACTTTTCAGCTTATTATTATCAATTAGTTCTTTCCAAGAATCATTTTTATTGAATTGTGACAACTTTATATTTGTTGCATCAGATAACCCATCTGTGACAACAGATATATCATTTGTTGCAATAAATAGACAACTTGTTGCATCAGATAATCTATCTATTGCAACATATAATCTATCTTTTTTTAAATTATCATCATATCATTAATCCAAATTTGCTGACTTTTTTATTATATAAATTAAAAAACAGATTTAAAAACAAAAATATTTTTTGTGAAAAGAAATGGTGCCTATTTAATATTAACGTCAATTATTCAAATTAAATAACTATTTTTTATTAATGTTATTTTTTTATTGTGTTTGTCATTTATTTTTTTATTGTTTTCTGTGAAAAAAAATGACTTAATTAAATCAAGCTGGTGAGTTTTTTATTATTGTGACAAGTCATGACATTTCAGGTTATTATTATTAATTAGTTCTTAGATTTAAATAACCTTTTTCTCAATTTAAAAATCGAAGACACCTTTTTTCAATAACCGTTTCTCTAATAAAATAATAACTATTTTTATTGAGTTGTAGCAACAGATTATATATCTGTTGCATTAAATAACCCATCTGTTGCAACAAATCGTCCATCTATTATAGGAGCTTTTTTATTTCTTCTAACAGTTGATTCATCAGTCGCAAAAAATGGGGAATTTGACTTAATTAATCCAATATTGTGACTTTTTTTTATTATATAATAAATAAATAATTTTAAAAAAACAGATTTAAAAACAAAAATGGTGAAAAGTCACAATCGGTTATTAAAATTAAATAACCATTCTTTTACGGTTATAAATTATGTTTATCATTTATCTCCTTATTATTTATTTACGAACCATTTTTCATATTAAATAATCGGAAAGTCATGACTTTTCACCCTCAATAACAACAATAATCCTTTTTTATTAATAACCGTCTGTTGCAACATATGATCAATCTGTCCATCAGATTAACCTCTGTTGCCACAAATGCTCAATCTCTACCTCCAACCGTCGACATGTTGAGAATAAGGGATAAATAGAATGATAATTAAATATTAAATAAGAATAAAAAATTCAAGGTTGACCAAACATAGATTTTTGAATCCATTATATACAAATATATACAGTAAAAAAACATACCCTTCGGTAAATCCGATATTTAAAAAAATACGTACACTAAAAGAAAAAACATAACTTAATTATTATTACTAATATTATTATTACCATCATCATTAGTATTATTATTATTAGTAGTAGTATTAGTATTAGTATTAGTATTAGTATTAGTATTAGTATTAGTATTAGTATTAGTATTAGTATTACTATTACTATTACTATTACTATTATTGTCATCCGGAAGCAGCAGGGCCCTCCTCAGCCTTGCTTTGAAGTCGCTCAAGTCCCTTCGGAGTTCATGAATCTAACTTTCAAGTCCCCGCAAGGACTCGAGATGAATCACCTTGTACAAATCTAGATCAGTCATATCTAAAAGTGGAGTAGAATGAACAAGTAAGGGGAGACCTATTTATAGAGGATTGAATTTGAATGGGTTAGTCAAAAAGCCATGACAGTTCACCTCATTTTAAATAAAACTGCCGACTTTTCAGCTTATGTAAATTAAAAAAATGGATCTAAATACAATATATTATCTTTATATTATTTCGGAAAGAAAAGAAAATTGCTTTAAAATAAATCTAACAAATGGGTAATCGGTTGCAAAATATATTTCATCTGTTAGGAACTTACAACATATTGACAATCTGTTGCAACAGATAGATATATTTGTTTATTTTTTCCAACATATATGTTATATGTTGTAACAAATTGATCATCTGTCAAAACAGATGTCTACAATTGTTTGAAAATTTAAACAGATGTGGCATCTGTTGCAATTTGTTAGTCATTTATTTATTCAATTTAAGTCATAGATAGGCTAGGAAGAATAAGGTACATGCAGATAGATGGATCCACTTTCATGTGTGGGAGTTAAGTATTACTGATAAGGTCATCGGGACAACACACACAAAGTACAATGTTTTTGTGAATGCAGTTTTTAATAGATTAGGCACTGATCATTCAAACAAGATCTTGCATTGTACAGTTAAGTTTAATAGGTTCGAATTGATAAGGTCGAGGGCCCCATGATGATGGTGTCAATACCCTATTACGAATTATTGACAGTTGTTGCCCATGTTTATACGTGTCAAGTTTGGAGAAAGGATCAATATTTGGTGCCATTGCAAAGATCCAATAGCAATTGGACTTAACTTTAAGTGTGCATTGGACTCTGGAAAGGCCTTTGAAGCCCCGCACTGCATCAAACAAGAACGGAAAATTAATAGAAATTTTGTTGGCCTAAATTTATATGGAAGGGTTGTTCGATAAGATGATTATACGCCAGAACGAGCCAAAAGAGAAAACCTGCAAGGGAAAGGGGAGTTGATGAAAGATTATATCATCTGAGAGCTAATTGAAGAGGAGAAATAAGGTAGAAAGGAACTTCTATTAAATTTGGCTGATGAAACTGAATTAGAACATGAGAAATCTGAATCAA
>NW_025834205.1:0-1320 GCF_002878395.1 Capsicum annuum
GAATAGTGGATATTATCAAATGCAAACTTTACTAAAGCCAAACATTGCTCCCACTAGCCACAAAAATCTATCACACAACCATAGAGAATATCCTCCAAAGCCTGAATAATCTCCTCTAACTGACCATCAGTCTGGGGTGAAACGTCGTGCTAAGATCAACCTAAGTACCCAACGTATCCTAAAAACTCTTCAAAATGTGAGCTGTTAACTTAGAACATCAAACTAAAATAATGGACACCGACACACCATGCAGACACAAATCTCACGAATGTAGATACGGGCTAACCTCTCAGTACTAAATAAGACCTGAATCAAAATAAATAAGCTAACTTGGGTAATAGATCTACCATGACCCAAAGTCTATCATAACCATGAGATATTTGAGGAAAACCAATTATAAATTCCATGGTGATCCATTTCCACTTCCATTCGGCAATAGGTAAACTATGAAGCAAACCACTAGGTCTCATATTCTCAGCATTCACCTACTGACAATATAGGCAATGAGCCACAAAATTTTCTATGTCTTACCACATACTATCCCACCAATAGTGCTATCTCAAGTCACAATACATCTTAGTAACACCTAGATAGATGGAATATCTAGGAAAATAAGCATCCTCCAAGATCAACCTAATCTAGTCACCCACTCTCGACACACAAACTCGACCTCCAATCTGCAAAACTCCATCCAAATCAAGTGAGTCTTCCTTAGCATCCCTTCTTAACACCTTATCTTGAATTAACCTTAATCCATTATCATTAAATTGGTGAGCTCAAATATTCCACAAATTCCAAAATACGCCCAGGTGTTAAAATATCAAGCCTAACTATCTGGTTAGCTAAAGACTAAACCTCTAAGGCTAAAGGCCTTTGCTGGGTCAAAAGATGTGTTAAGATACCCATGCTTGTCTACTTTCAGCTCAAGGCATCTGCAACTATATTAGCCTTGCCTGGACGATAGAGAATGGTAAAGCCATAATCCTTAAGCAACTTAAGCCAATGACTGTACCTCATATTAAGATCTCATTAAGTGAAGATGTACTGAAGGCTATGATGATCTGAGAAGATCTCACAATAAACTCTATTCAAGTAGTCCTCCATAACTTCAAAGCACACTCAATCGCACACAACTCTAAATCATGGGTAGAATAATTCCTCTCATAAGGCTTCAACTGATGAGATGCATAACCAATCACCTTTCCCACCAAAATTAACACATCACTCAATCTAACACTCAAAGCATCATAAAATACGAAAAAGCCCATGCCCTTTGATAACGCTCAATCTACAGCTCTCGTGGGAGTGTAAAGCGGTCGT
>NW_025834206.1:0-11145 GCF_002878395.1 Capsicum annuum
CACGTTTGAATGATAAAATTTGTCATGCTAAATCATTAATTCATGGTATTAGTATTGAAGTTATGCTACCATCACATGTTTTAACTATTCCATGCTTTAAATTCACGACCCTCAAGTGTTTGATGAAATGCCTAAGTAATGATTTTGGAGTAATGCTTACTTATTATGGTTTCAAATGCTCTCATGTAGTCTTATTGTTATTGCTATCGAGTGTTGGGGGTTATGAATACCCATAAACTTAGCTGTTTACATAGTGTCAGTATTTTTGTAATGGTTTTAGATAAACCATGAGCGTCATCAGTCCAGTTAGTCATCAGGTTCTGTTAAACTTAGGGCAGTCCAGAATTCAGTGTCTTTCAGTTGGAAGTAAACCTTAGCACCAAGTGAACAAAGGGATGGCATCTCTCCCATTAGTAGGCATGAGACACTTGTCTCCCCCGTTAGTAAGCATGAGACGTTAGTAGTAGTCCCTAGGATCCAGACCTACGGTGCCACCGTAGACTTTGAGGGATCCCCCATTAGTTTGGTATGACACCCTAGTCCTTCGGGACATTATATTAGTGGATCTACACAACCATTGTTAGTACACGTGGCACGGTACCGACGCCCTTCTAACTAGGGTTATAGGTTGGACCCTGATAGTGTATTAGGGCATGTTGGTTATAGCTTGTTCCCACAGTCTCAGTTCAGTATTCAGTACAAAATACAGTTTTAAATTTACTTGACCATTATCAGTTATTCAGTATCAGCATTTCAGTACTTTAGTTTACAACCTGTTTTAGTACATATTATATGCTTGGTCATGCATCCTCAGATTTTACAGATTTCACGTATGCTATGCATCAGTTATCTCATGCTATTCATTCAGTCAGTTATTATTCATGTACATGAGCCCATGCCTATCAACCTAACCTCATTTAGCATACCACTACATTTAAAGTACTGACTGCATATTCGTTTCTTGCGCTATGATATCTCATATCATAGGTTCAGACACTCAGGTTCCCGACAATACTTAGATAGTCCAGAATATCAACATCAGTAGTGGTGGTGAGTCCTCATATTTCAACGGCCGATTATATTTATTTCAATATTTCAGTTCAGTAGTCAGTTGGAGTTGGTTGGGGACTTGTCCCATCAACTCCACAGTCATCCAGTTAAAGGCTTTCAGATATTTTTAGACAGTTAGTCAGTCTTTTAGTTGTTATTGACAGTTTTTATAGTATTGTTTCAGACAGTTGTTTCTAGACTCATTCTTTCAGAGATTGTTTTAGTAATTTAAACCTTATGGTGTATCTAGTTTTATTTCTGCACATGTATCTTTATTATCAGGATTGTTCAGTGCTCACGGCAGGTACCGGCTCATAGATTAGTTTGGGGTCACTTGTTATCGCAAGCACCGTATGGCGTCTAGGGTGTATCTCCCAGGGTGTTACAAATTTGGTATCAGAGCCTAAGGTTTTAAAGTGTCCTAGGGAGTCTGAAAGTCTCATTGAGTAAAGTCTTGTGCATGGGTATGAAGCACGCCACACTTATGGACAAGAGGCTACAAGACGCTTTAGGAAAAGTTTCCCTTCTTCCAGTATTCAGGTCATGCGAATGAGCATAACCTCAACTCAAACTCTCTTTCTAATTCAATCTTCTTTCCGTTTATAGAACATGCCTCATAGAAAGAATAATGGGAGACGAAATGGAAATCAACCCACACCTCCGCCCGTTTAGAAAGATACCCTGAATGACCATGTCTCTCATGCTAAATTTAGAGTTGCATTCACTATTTATCTCACTCAGTAGCAGCTTAGAATAATTAGCAAGTTACTATCCCAGCCGTTCCAGTGGTTAATACTATCGCAGCTAGGATTTAGGACTTCACCCAAATTAACCCTCCTCTATTTTCAGGATCCAAGTCTGATGAGGATCCGCAGGAGTTCATTAACATGGTTCAGAAGGTAATT
This sequence comes from Capsicum annuum, assembly GCF_002878395.1. Classification (NCBI taxonomy): domain Eukaryota; kingdom Viridiplantae; phylum Streptophyta; class Magnoliopsida; order Solanales; family Solanaceae; genus Capsicum; species Capsicum annuum. The sequence goes on from NW_025834206.1 coordinate 1,956, forward strand.
GACATTATGAGCGTGACTTCTAGTGAGAGTGAAAAATTGGGTACTTACCAGTTGCAGGATATTGCTCACACCTGGTATAAGCAGTGGAAGGGAGATAGAGGTGCAGATGCAGGGCCTGTTTAATGAGAGAAGTTTGCTACAGCCTTTTTAGATAGGTTCTTTCCCTTAGAGTTGAGGAAGGCTAAGGTACAGGAGTTAATTAATTTGAATCAGGGGAACATAAGTGTGAAAGAGTATTCTCTTAAGTTTACTCAGCTAGCCAGGTATGCTCCTAATGTGGAGTCTGATGACAGGTCTAGGATGAGTAAGTTTGTCTCTGGTATGGCTGATAGCATGGTCAAGTAGTGTATGACCGCGATACTGATTAAGGAGATGGACTTATCTAGGTTGATGGTCCATGCTCAACAAATTGAGGAGCAGAAGTTTAAGAAAAGAGAAAGAGAGAATAAGGGGGTTGGACATGTAGCTTTAATTTTACTTAGTCAAGGTTAGACGGTGGAAACCGTCCTCAATTTTGTTAGAAATCTTCAACCCCAGCTTCGTCTTCAGCTAGTGCTCCAGTGCCAAGGTTTAGAAATGGTAATCAAGATAGAGCACCAGGCTCTAACACCCAGGGTGACATGAATAGTAGTCGGACTAATCCCTTTTGATAGAAATGAGGTAGGAATCATTAGAGTGTATGCAGTGCTGGTAGTGATGTGTACTTTGGATGTGGTAAGCCAGGCCATAGGTTGAGGAAATGTCTGACAGGTATGTGGAAGGGTATGAATGATCGCCAGCAAGGTCAGACTAATTCTTTACCAACACCAACAGTTTACCCAATTCAGCAGGGCATCACCTCTATTGCCACTAGCGGTCAGCGTCAAAATAGGTTGTATGCACTCTAGTCCCGTCATGATCAGGAAATATCTCCTGATGTTGTTATGAGTATGTTACAGGTTTTTCATTTACATGTTTATGTTTTCTTAGATCCTGGGGCTTCACTTTTTTTGTAACCCCCTATATAGCTGTGAATTTTAGTGTCAGTCCTGAGACTTTAGCAGAACCCTTCTCAATGTCCACTCCAGGAGGTGTATCTATTGTATCCAGGTAGGTATACAGGAACTGTCCGATCACGATATCCCAGAAATTCACTTCAATTGATCTTATGGAGTTAGAGATGACAGATTTTGATGTCATTCTTGGCATATGCTTCACTCATGTTATATTTTAGTTGATTATAGAAACAGAGTTGTTAATTTTTAGTTTCTGAATAGAGGGGTAGTACTTCAGCACCTAGGAGTCAGCTTGTGTCGTACCTCGGAGCGAGAAAAATAATATCCAAGGGGTGTTTCTACCATCTTGTTTGAGTTAAAGAATCTAGTTCAGATACTCCTAGTCTCGAGTCAGTTTCAGTAATGAGGAAATTTCTAGATGTGTTTCCCAAAGATCTTCCTGGAGTTCCTCCCGAAAGGGAAATTGACTTCAGAATAGACCTTCTTCTAGATACCCAACCTATCTCTATTTCACCCTATAGAATAGCTCTAGTTGAGCTTAGGGAGTTAAAGGAATAATTGATAGATCTCTTAGATAAGGGATTCATCAGGCCCAGTGTTTCCCTATGGGGCGCTACATCCTCCTCGTGCAAAAAAAAATGGTTCTCTCTGAATGTGTATCGATTACCGTCAGTTGAAAAAAGTCACTATCAAGAATAAGTACCCACTCCCCAAAATTAATGACTTGTTCGACAAACTTCGGGGTGCCAGTTATTTCTCTACGATAAACCTTAGATCCGTCTATCATCAACTCAGAATCAGAGAATGTGACACTCCAAAAACAATATTTAGAAACCGGTATGGTCACTTTGAGTTCCTAGTCATGTCCTTTGGACTAATAAATGCCCCAGCAGCTTTCGTGGACTTGATGAATAGAGTCTTCAAGTAGTACTTGGACATGTTTGTCATAGTCTTCATAGATGACATCTTTGTTTATTCCCTAATGAAAATGATTATGCAGACAACCTTTGAATAGTATTGCAGACTCTTAGAGCCCATCAGTTGTTCGTCAAATTCAATAAGTGGGAATTTGGCTAAGATTAGTAGTTCTTCTTGGCCATATTATTTTCAGTGATGGCATTAGAGTTGACCCTCAAAATATCGAAGCAGTGAGAAACTGGCCCAAACTTATTTCTTCGTCAGATATCAAGAGTTTCTTGGGTTTGGATGGCTATTACAGATGGTTTGTTAAAGGTTTTTTTATCTATTGCATCCCCCATGTCCAGATTGACTCAGAAGAAGGTCAAGTTTCAGTGGTCAGATTCTTGTGAGAAGAGTTTTGCGAGTTGAAGACTCAACTCACCTCAGCCTTAATTTTGACATTATCCGATGGTTCAGATGGGTTCGTTGTTTACTGTGATACTTCCAGAGTTGGTTTGGGTTGTGTTTTAAGGCAGAGAGTTAAGGTCATATCCTATGAGTCTAAATAGCTTAAAACCCATAAAAAGAATGATCCTACCCATGACCTTGAGTTAGCAGCTGTCGTGTTTGCCTTGAAAATTTAGAGGCATTATCTCTATGGGGTGCATGCTGATATGTTCACAGATCATAAAATTTTGCAGTATATGTTTTCGCAGAGATAGTTAAATCTCTGTCAGAGAAGGTTGTTAGAATTATTGAAGAACTATGATATAAGTGTGTTGTATCATCCGGTCAAGGCCTATTTAGTAGAAGATGCCCTTAGTAGATTGTCGATGGGTAGTGTTGCTCATGTTGAGAATGATTAGAAGAAGTTAGTTCAGGAGGTTCATCAGATTTCTAGATTAGGTGTTCGGTTGGTTGATGCAGCTGAGGGTAATGTTTGGGTTCAGAGTAGTTCAAAATCTTCATTGGTTGTCGAAGTAAAGGAGAAGCGGGATAGGGATCCCAGTTTAGTTAAGCTGAAATAATCAGTAAGATATCAAAAAGTTGAGGTTTTCTCCCAAGAGGGAGATGGTGTGTTGCGTTATTGGGGTAGACTGTGTGTTCTATATGTTAATGATTTGAGCCAGCGGATGCTTGCAGAAGCGCATGGTGCACGTTATTCTTTTCATTCATGGGCCACTAAGATGTACCGTGATCTGCGGGAAATCTATTGGTAGAGTGGTACGAAAAAAAATATTGCAGAGTTTATAGCTAAGTGGAATAACTGTTAGCATGTTAAGGTTGAGCGGTTAAGGCCTAGTGGCATTATGCAGGAGTTTAGCATACCCACTTAAAGGTGGAAAGAGTTGAACATGGATTTTGTGATAGGGTTGCCTCATTCACGTCGCCAGCATGATTCGATTTGGGTTATTATGGATAGAATGACCAAATCAACCTATTTATTACCAGTTCATACTTCTTATTAAGCTGAGGATTATGCCAAGATCTATATTAGAGAGTTGGTTATATTGCATAGAGTCCGTTTGTCTATCATTTCAGATAAAAGTGCTCAGTTTACGTCTCACTTTTAGAAAGCTTTTCAGAAGGGTCTTGATACCCAAGTTCGTCTTAGTACAGCCTTTCACCCTCAAACAGATGGTCAGGTAGAGAGGATCATGCAAACCCTAACATGTTGAGAGCCTGTGTTATCGACTTTAAAGGCAGTTGGAATGATCACTTACTATTGATTGAGTTTGCCTATAATAACAGTTATCATTCCAGTATTCAGATGGCTCCATTTAAGGCTTTTTCTGGGAGGTGATGTAGATCGCCTATTGTTTGGTTTGAGGTAGGTGAGGCCACGTTGATATGGCCAGATTCAGTATTTGATGCATTGGAGAAAGTTCAGCAAATTAGAGAGAGGCTTAGACAACCCAAAGCCAGCAAAAATCCTATGCAGATGTGCATAGGAGATATCTCGAGTTCGCAGTTAGAGACTTAGTCTATTTCAAAATCTCTCCTATGAAGGAAGTGAAGATATTTGGCAAAAGGGGGAAACTTAGTCCTCGATATATTGGCCCTTACACGATCTTGAGTCGCTATGGAAAGGTAGCTTATGAGCTTGAGTTGCCTACAGATTTTGCATTAGTGCATCCAGTATTCCATGTTTCTTTATTAAAGAAGTGTATTGGTAATCCAGTTATAATAGTCCCTTTAGAAAGTACGGGCGTCCAGGACAGCCTTTCTTACTAAGAAGTCCCTGTTAAAATCCTTGATAGTCAAATTCGTAGACTAAGGAACAAAGAAGTTCCCTTGGTCAAAGTTCTTTGGCAAAATAAGTCTGTTGAGGGAGCCACTTGGGAAGTAGAAGCAAACATGCATACCAAGTACCCTTATCTTTTCTCCGCCAACTCAGACTCAGTTTAAAGTAATAGTTTTCCTTAGATTTTCTCTGTTCTGTTCTCAGTCCCAGCTATATAAACATATTCTTTTCATTGCATGCATTCATGAATCAGTTCAGTCATGAATCACGTTTCAGACTCAGTCATGTAACCATGATTTTAGTTATGCATATTCAGTACATGATTTCAGTCCCCTCAGTATTCTCAGCTTAATTAATCTCATTCGAGGACGACTGTTCCCAGGGGAGAGATATTGTAATACCCCATATTAGTCTTAGCTCAGTCAGTCCATAGTGCATGTATAATAGGCTTAGCACCTGAAAATTTAGCTAAGTGTTAGGGACTTAGTTTTATTTTCGGTCTCTTAACTTCGATGATTTTTAAAGTGACCTTCCCAACCTCGAGATGATGACTTCTAAGTTAATTCATGTCCAGGGGTGTAAGTAGCATGTCTCAGGGAAGTTTTGGATTTTTTGAACGAGGATTGAAGCACGTTTGGATTTCGATTCCAGAACCACACCGCGATTACACTGTGTCGTGGTGGGTATAGCGATGAGGGGTTCATCGCATTGTGGTGGTGGCCTAATCGGCATTCTAGTTACGAATTTTGTCCCATTGCCCCAATCTATAAAAACACACGATTTGGCTTCAATTGAAGCATATCATGCCCAAAATCCCCAAATTCACTCTCAAATAAAGCCTATGCTCTTCCATAATTCATCAAATTAAACTCCTTCCCTTTTAAGAAAAAACCAAGAAAATAAGTTTCCAAATTCAAGAATCTCTAAGGAAGCTTAAGGGATTGTGTTTCTTTTCAAGGAATTAAGCTTTTAAGGTATGTTACGTGTTCATCCATGGCCCTTTTCACCCATGCAGTCCAAGAACCTATTTTTCATGGTTTAAATCATGAATTCTCATGTTTACATGAATTATCTTCATGAAACTTTTATGAATTTCGAATATACATGATGTGTACAAGTGATTTTCGATTGCACTAACCTTACACATTTGAATGATGGAATTTGTCATGTTAAATCATTAATTCATGGTTTTAGTATTGAAGTTATGCTACCAGCACATGTTTTAACTATTCCATGCTTTAGATTCATGACCCTCAAGTATTTGATGAAATGCCTAAGTAATGATTTTGGAGTAATGCTTACTTATTATGGTTTCAAATGCTCTCATGTGGTCTTATTGTTTTTGTTATCGAGTCCTGGGGGTTATGAATACCCGAAAACTTAGCTGTTTACATAGTGTCAGTATTTTCAGAAAGGTTTCAGATAAACTATGAGCATCATCAGTCCGATCAGTTATCAAGTTCAGTTAAACTTAGGTTAGTCCAGAATTCAGTGTCTTTCAGTTCAGAGTAAACCTTATCACCGAGTGAACATAAGGATGGCATCTCACCCGTCAGTATGTGTGAGGCACCTGTCTTCCCCGTCAGTAGGCATGAGACGTTAGTAGTAGTCCCTAGGTTCCAAACCTATGATGCCACCATAGACTTTGAGGTTTCCCCCGTCAGTTGGACATGACACCCTAGTCCTTGGGACATCATATTAGTGGATTCACACAACTATTTTTTGTACTAGGGGTGTGCATCAGTCGGTTCGGTTTGATTTTACATATTACCGGTTTGATTTATCGGTTTTTGGTTTTTAAATATGCTAAACCAATAACCAAACCAATAAGACATTTTTTATCGGTTTTTCGTTTTTAGTCCTTAACGATTTGGTTTTTTATTTAACCGATAAGAAAATACTCATAAAATAGAAATAGTAGTAACTAACATAAAAATAATCAAATCTTTGTTGCAAACAAAAATCCTACATAATGTGTTTTAATTTACAGGAATCTTCAAGTTTGAACTAAATGTTGTTAGGAGAATTAAGAGTTTGTATAATTGAAATAATAGGTTTGTTAATTTGTAGAGATTAAAGAGAAATTAAGAGAAATATCTAATAAATCATATATATATATATATATATATATATATTCTTATTGGGTTATCGATTTACCTAATAACCCAATAAGAAAAAATCAAACCCAATAACTTAGTACTCGTGGCACGGTACTAACGCCCTTCCAATTGGGGTTACAGGTTGGACCTGATAATGTATTAGGGCATATCGGTTATAGATAGCTCCCATAGTCTCAGTTCAGTATTTAATACAGAGTACAGTTTCAAGTTTGTTGGACCATAGCATACAATTAGCAGTTATTCAGTATCAGTATTTCAGTACTTCAGTTTATAGACTATTTCAGTATCATGTTATATGCTTGGTCATGCATCCTTAGATTTTACAGCTTTCACATATACTATGTATTAGTTATCTCATGTTATTCATTCAGTCAGTTATTATCCATGTACATGAGCCTATGTATATCAGTCTAACCTCATTTAGCATACTAGTTCATTCAAAGTACTGACTACATACTTGTTTCTTGCGCTATGATATCTCATATCATAGGTTCGGATGCTCAGGTTCCCAATTGCACTTAGATATTTTAGCGCATCAGCATCAGTAGTAGTGGTGAGTCATCATATTCCGAGGGATGATTATGTTTATTTCAGTATTTCAACACAATAGTCAGTTGGAGTTAGTTGGGGACTTGTCCCATCAACTCAATGGCCACCCAGTTAGAGGCTTTCAGATATTTTCAGATAGTTAGTCAGTTTTTCAGTTGTTATTGACAGTCTTTACAGTATTGTTTTCAGACAGTTGTTTCCACGCTCATTATTTCTGAGATAGTTTTAGTAATTTAAACCTTATGGTGTATCCAGTTTTGTTTACGCACATGTATCTTTATTATTAGTATTGCCCAGTGCTCAGAGCAGGTACCAGCTCATGTGTTAGCTTGGGGTCACTTGTGACCGTAAGCACCATGTGGCGTCCAGGGTGTATCTCCCGGGGCGTTACAATGTACCTGCTGATTAAAGTCACAAAATATAATATGTCGGGCCTTGTAGCAGTGAGATAGTAGCTTAAGACCAAGTTCAACAGGAGTGTTAATTGGATTGCAATCCATCATCTAAAATATGTTAAGAATTTCCCCTATATATTTCTTCTGAGGAATAAAAACCTTTTTATCAGATTGCACCACCTCTATGCCAAGAAAGTAATGCATCAGTCCGAGATCGTATATTTCAAACTCATCCATCACCGATTTCTTAAATTCTTCAAACATGACATCACTATTTACAGTAAAAATAAGATCATCAATATACAAGAAAATAATGAGCATCTTTCCATGATCCCCAAGCTTAACAAATAACGTTTGCTTATAAGGACATTTTGAAAAACCAACTTTTAGAAAATACCCCTCAATGCGACTATACCAAGCCCGATGAATTTGTTTTAGACCATAAAGGGACTTTTTCAATCTATAAACCTTATGTTCGTTGCCAATTTTAACATAACCAGGGGGTTGTTCAACAAATACATGTTCGTCCAAGTACCTATGTAGGAATGTTGACCTGACATCTAGCTGGAAAATAGGCCAAGACTTCTGAGCTGCCAATTCTATAACCAATCTAATTGTATCATGCCTAGCAATGGGAGAAAATACGTTGGTATAATCGATCCCATATTGTTGCTTGTATTCTTTAGCTACTAAACGTGCCTTGTACTTGTCCACTTCGCCATTTTCCTTCAACTTCATTTTGAGCACCCACTTCACTCCAATAGTTTTTTGTCCATTTGGAAGATTAGATAACTCCCAAGTATCATTTCATTCAATGGAATCAATTTCATCTTCCATTATTTTCTTCCAATTTTCTTCCTTCACAGCACTCTCAAAAGAGGTAGGATCGCAATCTGAAAACAAAGCAAAGTGAGTTATTGGATCTTCAATTCCAGTTACCTTAAATCCTTTATCCAATTAGGCCTTCTTCTAACATGACCAACAATTTGAATTGCTTCTTCATTTGCTACAGAACCTGTTGGTGGTGTTGTAGGAGCTCTGAAGAATTTTCCAGTGTGCAGGGTGCTGAAAATTGCTCCTGTTTAGCTTCACTGTCATAAAGGATCTGGGTAGGTTGCTGCCTATTCCAATCCCAAGTCTTTTTCTCCTCAAACATAACATCACTGCTGATAATAATCTTTTTTGTCAATGGATTAAATAGTTTGTATGCTTTGGAAGACTCACTTACACCAAGAAAAACATATTTTCAGCATTGTCATCAAGTTTTTTTCTCGTCTCATCTGGGACATGAGCATACGCGATGCTTTCAAAAAATTTAAAATAATCCACTGTTGATTTTCTCCTACTCCATGCTTTTTTGGTGTCATATTTTTAACAGAAAAAGTTTGGTTCTATTTAAAATATGTGTACTCCAATTTACCGACTCTGGCCAGAAGGTTTTTGGAATACTTTCTCTCGCTAATAAGTTTATCACCATGTTGAGGATGTTTCTGTTTTTTATATCTGATACACCATTTTGTTATGGTGTATACACAGCTGTAAGCTCTCCTAGAATGCCATGCTCTACATAAAAAACTTTAAATTCTTTTGAACAATATTTGCCACTACGATCAGTTCGGAGAGCCTTAATATATTTTTCTGATTCATTTTCCACACGAACTTTGAAGCTTTTAATTAGATTTTTCTTGAAAATAATAGACCCATGTTTTCCTTGAAAAACCATCAATAAATTCATTAAATATCGCTTACCTCTATTAGATGCCCTGTTCTTCAAGAGGGCTCGTGAGTTGCAATTTCTTCACTCTGTTCTCCGAGCGAACTGCCGACTTGAAATTTCATCACTGTATTCTTAGGTTGGGCTCCCAACTTGATATCTCCTCACTCTTTTCTCTGGGCGATCTCCCAACTTGCAATTTCATCACTCTATTCTTTAGACAGACTCCTGGCTTGCAAATTTTTTTCTGTTCTTCGGGCGAGCTCTCGACT